>NC_136417.1:28617500-28922500 GCF_052625555.1 Lactuca saligna
TTTTCCTTATACCAGAATCCCAAAAATAGCTTTTTAAATGCTTTACCAAACATCTTTTCTCTTTTATCTTTTTCTAAAAGGGTTTTTTGCCTCTCAAAATATAAGCCAAACAGCCTCATATTTATCAATCTTTTATGACATTTTTCCCCTTTTACAATATTTTCATTACCACATGAAATATATTTATTTCCGAATGAAATATAGAGAATTTCGTATATACCATTACTAAGTTTCAAAATATCGTATTTATCCGATCTATAATTTAAATATCATATTTACCATTTCTTATTATATTTGTCCAATTTTATTTTTAAAACAATTTTTTAAATGTTTTAATAAGTTTTTTTTTATTTTTAAATTATATTAATTTATCAAATAAAGTTAATTAACCAAATTACCCTTCTTTATTAAAACCCATTTGCAATACATTTGATTGAATGAATTCCCATCGAAGCCTGTTAATCATGCTTTTCCTTTCAAACTCCCCTGAAACCACTTTCAAATTAAAAAGTGTCTCCTGAAAACTCTCATTTCTACCTTTCACCCTTGCATGTCCACCATGCTAATATGATACATCTTTAACTTCGAACTCGTTTGGTTTAAGGTCACTCTTTAGAATCGTTGATATCCTTTGTCTTATACTTCCCAAAACACCATTGTCCATTAAAATTAGGGTTCTCAATTTGTGAATCATCATCGGATTTTGAGTCATCAATATTTGAATTCTCAACATATTTATTAAACTTTAAATTAGATTCTAGTTTTATTTATTTATTTATTTATGGGGGTTTGATTATGGGTGGACGATTCAATCCATTTTCCAGCTTCTAGACTTTTACTTATAAAGCTAAGGCCTTTTTCCATTACTTTCAAAATACTCAAAAACCCATTGTTTCTAGAAGGTGTCAAAATCTGTTGCAAACCCAAATGAGCAATGAAATCTGCACATGGTGACCAAACAGACCTTCAACCCATAAAATTGCTAAACCTTTGGTCAGTACGGAATCAGAATAAGCCTCAAAAAGTATATTTTTATCACTTGAATCAAAATAAGCTTGTAACCAGACCTGAGAAACACAATCTACGACCTTGTTTTTGTTAGTATTGAATTGGTCTTCGAAGGGGTTGAAGATTTTTGCCATAGAATAATAATTGCTTGTATTTGGCTCTTGGATCATCTATAGATTGGAAGAGATTGATGATTTCTTGGAACATTTTAGGGAGTATTTCGATGGGTAGGAATATGTTCCAGTCTAATGAAGTTTGGGAGTTGAATTCAGGGGAGAAAGTCTGGTGGGTATCAACCGGATTGATACTGTTTTGATAGGTAAAACACTTTTTGGTGTGATGAGTCGATCTCCATCCCGAGTTAGATAATTGGGGCTAATTCGATCAATCCAGTGTATGCCAAAAGTTTTAATATTGAAGGGTAATATGGTTAGTTATTTATTTTTTTTGTTGATAAATTAATATGATTAAAAAGTATAAAAAACTGATTATAAAAGTTTAAAAAATAAATTTGGGTAAATATGATATTTTAAAATTTAAAAAGATATTTTAAAAATTAATAAGGATATATATATATATATATATATATATATATATATATATATATATATATATATATATATATATATATGAAATTGTCCCAATAAAAAACTAGTTACATATTTATCAATCTTTTACGGCATTTTATAAATCGTTTCACAAATTAATTTTAAAAATGGGTTTAAAAAATAGTAAAAATGGTGAAGTGTTAGCCGGAGAGTATGTGTCCTTGGTTTGACCCTATTTAATGTGGGAAAGGGAAAATTTTCTTTTAATAAAATAAAGTAAAACAATGGTACAAGGGAGAAGATGGTTGCAGCAGACAGGTGGCCGGTCACATGGCCGGTTTCTACACTTTGAAGGACACACCACTTTAAAGCAAAAAGTCAGTGGGTCCAATTACCCTATTCGGTCGATGCCTCCATCATCGTGCTTCCGTTTCCTTCCGCCGACTCAACAACCGAATGCCGTTATGTCTCCCACCCACCATTTTCGCTGAGCTACCGATAACTTCTCTGACGCATTAGGTTGGAGGGTGTGGTACTATCGAAACCGTACTCCTTTCCCCGCCACATAAGCGCCGTGTTATTTTTTACCATACAAGTGTAGTTTCTTGTCACACCAAAGGGTGGCGCCACACTTTTATTTTATTTTATTTTTTTTAAACTATTTTAATTTGATAAAACTTATTTATTTCGCATTAAAAAAATTTCATAAAAACTTAAAAAAAAAAAAAAAAAAAAAAAAAAAAAAAAAAAAATCCTACAACCCATTTGTTTCATCACTTGAAAAAATATAAGCCCTAAAAATTTAATACTTGTTCTCTTTTGTTCAATATGCTAGGAATAATACAAATTAAATAAAAAAAACAAATTAAAAAAATTAAAACATCAAATAAATATTCCCTTGGTTTGTTTTATTTGTGGGTTTTGTAGCCCAAGAAAATGTTTAAACAAGCCACATATGAGAAAGAATCCAGCAAGAGAGAGAATATATATAGATTGAATAGTGCGGTAGTAGAGAGCTGTGGAAAGGAGGAGTGCAGTTCAAACCGCACAGAAGGGGTGGTGTGCTGCAAGCTGAGGTGGCAAAACCGTGGGAAGGTGTAACACCGAAAATTTTCAAAACAAATTTTTCAATTTTTATAAAACATAATTCCATTGATATTCATAAAACAACCATTTTAATTATCCAAACAAGACAATACAAAATCCCAAGATCATGATATCAAGCTCCGAATGTGTGTGTGTACGGATCAAGCCGACGCCTTCCCGCGGTCGTCACTAGTACCTGAAACAATAACATCAACACTGTAAGCACAAGGCTTAGTGAGTTCCCCAAAATACTACATATAACACATATTAGCCACTCGAGGCTATAACTCTGTGGGTCCGTGCACCCAAACTCTGTGAACCCTCAGGTTCTAACTCTGTGAACCTTCCGGTTCTAACTCTGTAAACATGCACAGCATCAATCATATAGAAGTAATGCAGTACAACACATAACATACATAGCATACAAATACTCTATCACATAACTCTGGTTACCTACTCAAGGTAAAGTATAGTGAGAAGACTCACCTCGCGTGTCTCGGTAAATCGTAAACCTGAAATCGCTAATCACTCGACCTGTCGAGCTGTCGTCCCCCTCTAGAGTGATGATCTAAGCTCCAAATCCACGAAATAGCAACCTCCTTTGCTTCTTCTTGCCTAGGGTCTCCTTCTTCTTGCTAAATAACACACACAAGATCAAGAATGGCTCCTTTCTCTTCACAAATAGCTCAAGAACACAAGGGTCACTCACTGAGGGTTGGGTGAGCACAAATGACGGCCATAAGGCCCTTTAAATAGGCCTCAAACCCGGAGATTTAGGGTTTCATTACACAGCGCAGACTCGCCGAGTCCATATCCTGGACTCGCCGAGTCCAGGCGCGCACCAATGTTCAATTCCGCGTCTCTACTCGGCGAGTCTGAGCTCCAACTCGCCGAGTCCCTCTCACAATATGACAAAATTAGATTTATAAGATACCTGGTAAAATCCGGATGTTACAACTCTCCCCCACTAGAACTAGACTTCGCCCTCGAAGTCTCGTTCTAAAATAGCTCCGGATGCTGCTCCCGCATCATACCCTTCGGCTCCCAGGTCATTCTTGATCCCTTCCGATGTTGCCACTGTACCAATACCAGAGGTACCTCCTTGTTCCTCAAAATCTTGATCTTCCGATCCCTAATAGCCACTGGTCTCTCAGCATAATTCAGGCTTGCATCTACCTGAATATCCTCTAATGGAACCACTGCCGACTCGTCGGCTATACATTTCCTCAACTGCGATACATGAAAAGTGTTGTGAATCTGCCCCAATCTGCTGGTAACTCCAGCCGATAGGCTACCCGGCCTACCCTTTTGATCACACGAAACGGACCTATAAACCGGGGCCCCAATTTGCCCCTCTTCCTGAACCGGATCACTCCTTTCCAAGGAGAAACCTTCAGGAGAACAAAGTCGCCGACCTGAAATTCCAGCTCGGACCGGCGTCTATCCGCGTAACTCTTTTGTCGGCTCTGAGCGGTCAATAACCTCTGTCTGACCAGCTGTATCTGCTCTGTCGTCTGATTCACGATCTCTGTACTGCCCATTACCCTTTGCCCAACCTCTCCCCAACATATGGGAGTCCGACACCTCCTACCATACAACAGCTCAAAGGGCGGCATACCGATGCTCGACTGATGGCTGTTATTGTAGGAAAACTCCGCCAAAGGCAAATATGTATCCCAACTACCCCCAAAGTCCAATACACATGCCCGAAGCATGTCCTCAAGTGTCTGAATCGTCCGCTCACTCTGGCCGTCGGTCTGGGGGTGGTATGCGGTACTAAAATGCAGCTTAGTACCCAACTCCTCATGAAATTTCTTCCAGAAGCGGGAAGTGAAACGCACATCGCGGTCTGAAATGATCGAGATCGGCACCCCATGCCGAGATACAACCTCCCTCACATAAATCTCCGCCAACTTCTCCGCCGAAGAACTCTCACTGATGGCAAGAAAGTGAGCGCTCTTCATCAACCTATCCACAATCACCCAAATTGCATCGACTCCTCTGGCAGTCCTCGGCAATTTGGTGATGAAATCCATAGTGATCTGTTCCCACTTCCATTCGGGAACCTCCAATGGCTGCAACTTGCCATGCGGTCTCTGGTGTTCGGCCTTTACCCTTCGACAGGTCAAACACCTCTCGACAAACCATGCGACATCCCTCTTCATACAAGGCCACCAATACTCCTTCCTTAGGTCCAAATACATCTTTGTAGCCCCGAGATGGATCGAAAATTTCGATCTATGAGCCTCCTCCATCAATGTAGTACGTGTACCGCCTACAAACGATACCCAGATCCAGCCCTGATAAGTCATAAGGCCTCGACTATCCGATACGAACTCCGAAACCAACCCAACGACCCGCTCTCTCTTCTGCATCTCCGGACGCACAGCCTCGGCCTGTGCCCCACGAATGGCGTCCAGAACTGGAGCTATCACAGTCAGTCGCAAACATACATTTCGCAGTGGAGCACTCTCCGCCCTGCGACTCAATGCGTCGGCTACCACATTAGCCTTGCCCGGGTGGTACAAAATCTCGCAATCATAATCCTTGACCACATCTAACCACCTTCTTTGCCGCATGTTTAGGTTAGGCTGATCCATCAGGTACTTCAAGCTCTTATGGTCCGTGTAAATCGTACAACGAACCCCATACAAGTAGTGCCGCCAAATCTTGAGGGCGAACACTACTGCCCCCAACTCCAGATCATGTGTGGGGTACCTCGTCTCGTGAGGCTTCAACTGCCTCGATGCATATGCTATCACATGTCCCTTCTGCATCAGTACCGCCCCCAGTCCTAAAATCGATGCATCACAGAATACCACAAAACCCTCCATCCCTTCCGGAAGAGCTAATACCGGAGCTTCACACAACCTCTGGCGAAGCGTCTCAAAGGAGGTCTGCTGCTCGGGACCCCATAGAAATGTAACACCCTTCCGGGTCAATCTGGTGAGTGGAACCGCAATCTTGGAGAAATCCTTAATAAACCTCTGATAATACCCTGCCAACCCAAGGAAACTCCGGATCTCAGAAGGTGACCTTGGCACCTCCCACCTCATCACTGCGTCAACCTTGGCCGGATCGACCAATATCCCCTTCTGGTTAACGAGATGTCCCAGAAACTGGACCTCCCGCAACCAAAAATCGCACTTGGAAAACTTTGCATAAAGTTTCTCCGATCTCAAAACTCCAAGAACCTCCCTCAAATGCTCCTCGTGCTGCTCTCTAGATCTCGAATATACCAGAATATCATCAATGAACACAATCACCGACCGATCCAACATCGGCCGACATACCCTGTTCATGAGGTCCATGAACACAGCCGGGGCATTGGTGAGCCCAAAAGGCATCACCACAAACTCATAATGCCCATAACGCGTCCTGAATGCTGTCTTCTGGACGTCCTCGTCCCGTACTCTCACCTGATGATAGCCCGACCTCAAATCAATCTTGGAGAACCAAGATGCTCCCTGTAACTGATCGAATAAATCGTCGATCCTCGGCAACGGGTAACGGTTCTTGACCGTCAACTTATTCAGTTCCCGATAATCAATACACATGCGATGCGAGCCATCTTTCTTCTTCACAAACAGGATGGGTGCTCCCCACGGCGAGCTACTCGGCCGAATAAACCCCTTCCCCAGCAACTCCTGAAGTTGCGAGGATAACTCTTGCATTTCTGGAGGCGCAAGGCGATACGGCACCTTAGCGATAGGCGCGGCTCCCGGAACCAAATCGATACCAAACTCCACTTGCCTCACGGGAGGCACACCTGGTAACTCTTCGGGAAAGACATCTGGAAACTCACGCACCACCGGAACTTCATCCACCGAACTCGGTCTCTCGGAGATCACTCGCGTATCCATCACATACGCCACAAAACCCTTACAGCCCTGCTGTAAACACTGCCTCGCCCTAGCAGCCGAACAAAAGGCTGATCCAGAACGTGTACCCTCGTCGTAAACCGAAAGAACTCCCCCACTAGGATCTCGTATAGTCGCCAGCTGACGCTCGCAATCGATAACCGCGCCGAATCGGCTCAACCAGTCCATGCCCACTATAACACAGACATCACCCATCGCAATAGGAATCAGGTCGATCGGGAACTCAACCCCAAAAATCTCCAATACACATCCCCGGAGGACCTCCGTGGCACAAATCACTCTGTCGGCGGCTATGAAAACCCGCAGGGGCCGACTCAGTGCCCCACGACTAACACTGATATGCTGACTAAATGTCAAAGATACAAAAGATCGACTCGCATCCGAGTCAAATAACACTAAAGCAGGTACAGAATTCACAAGGAAGGTACCTATGCATAGCATAATATAAGCATAATATCTCGACACCATAAATAAATAATAAAAAGAAAGCATACCAGCCACAACGTCGGGTGCAGCGCGGACCTCTTCCGCAGTCAGCTGAAAGGCTCTCCCCCGAGCCCTCGGTGCCTCGGCCTTCACGGGCCGACTCTCTGTAGCAGTAGCTCTGATGGCGGCGGGAGCAGACCCCTGAGATGCTTCGCGCAGCAGCGGACACTCTGCCTTCCGGTGTCCGGTCTGGTTACAGTGGAAGCACACTGTAAACCCCTTGGGGCAGTCCTTGGCCATATGCCCCTCCTTGCCACATTTGTAGCAAGACCCTGCTCGACAGACTCCATCGTGACCCTTGCCGCACTTTCCACAAGTGCGGCCCTTCTGGCTCCCGGGTCGGGGATCAGCGGGCTTGGCCCACTTGGCTGCCGGCTGGGACTGTGCCGGCCGCCGATCCCTCCCCAGAGACTCCGCCTCCTCCCTGGCCTGAGTCTCAAGCTCAATCTCCCTCTTCCGAGCATTTGCCTGAAGCTCGGCAAATGTCCGATACGAGGAGTTCGCAGCGAACTCCCGAATATCCCGTCTCAGAATTCTCAGGTAACGGCTCATACGTGCCTGCTCGGTGGACACGTGCTCAGGACAGAACATCGCCCTCTCATGAAACATCCTCGTAATAGTTGTGACTGACTCGGTACCCTGCTTGAGGGTCAGAAACTCCTGTGCCAGACGTTCCCTCTCCACCTGAGGAACGTACTCATCTCGGAACATGGTAGTGAACCTCTCCCAGGTCACTGCCGAAAGCTCAGTCGGTGTGAAGTGTGCCGTCACAAACTTCCACCAGTCCTTCGCTCCCAAGCGAAGCTGGTTCAGCGCGAACCGAACCTTCAAATGCTCAGGGGATGAGTAAGTGAAGAAGCATCCCTCCATATCAGATATCCACCTCATAGCTGCCACCGGATCCTGCGTACCATCAAACTCTGGTGGCTTGGTGTTGCTGAACTCCCTAAACAATGTCGCATCACCTCCCTGGGGTCTTGCCGCAGCAATCGCTGCAGTAGCCGCTGCAACCGCAGCCTCAGAAAGAGCGGCATAGCGCTCGTCAAATGTCTTAATCAACGCGGTCTTAATGGACCCGAACATCTCTGGTAACTCAGCTCTGATGACCGCAGCCACCTCCTCATGAATGATCTGTCGAATCTCCTCATCGCTAGTTTCGGCATCCTCCGGCATGTGACGTGTCCTCACCATGATCAACCTCTGAAATACAACATGCGATAATTAGAATTTACTCGAACACTCTTACATTCGACAATCCACCCCTCCTTGATTCTTGGTATCCCAAGATTCTTATTTGGACTGTGTACCGCACCGGTGCTTTCAGTAGTACGGGCCCAATACTACTGTCCGCACCGTCTCAGTACACACCCAAAATCTTCCTCTTCGGATCCCAATCCCCAAGTACTCTATTATACTTAAATCACTCTGTAACAGGTCTCACACAAAGTCCTAGCTGCTACCTAATTACTCTCAGCATCTCATAGCAGCTCACCCCTCCCTAGGCTAAGGCATCACAAAACAGGCCACTCTAGTCCTATTAGCAATACCTAGCCTACTCTAGCATGCAAATACATCACATTAATAATAATTATCACATAATATAAAGGTATTTTGGGAATTCACCGTTCGGGCGCTGGCTGATCGTACACACGTTTCTTCCTGGAAAATCTTTTACTCTTAGAAAACTTTGGTTTTATTTTGAAATATCTCTTCAATTCCTCAGTTTGAGTTCAAATACCCCCGAAGGTGTACCCGAATCCCTAAAACCAAGGCTCTGATACCAATTTGTAACACCGAAAATTTTCAAAACAAAATTTTCAATTTTTATAAAACATAATTCCATTGATATTCATAAAACAACCATTTTAATTATCCAAACAAGACAATACAAAATCCCAAGATCATGATATCAAGCTCCGAATGTGTGTGTGTACGGATCAAGCCGGCGCCTTCCCGCGGTCGTCACTAGTACCTGAAACAATAACATCAACACTGTAAGCACAAGGCTTAGTGAGTTCCCCAAAATACTACATATAACACATATTAGCCACTCGAGGCTATAACTCTGTGGGTCCGTGCACCCAAACTCTGTGAACCCTCAGGTTCTAACTCTGTGAACCTTCCGGTTCTAACTCTGTAAACATGCACAGCATCAATCACATAGAAGTAATGCAGTACAACACATAACATACATAGCATACAAATACTCTATCACATAACTCTGGTTACCTACTCAAGGTAAAGTATAGTGAGAAGACTCACCTCGCGTGTCTCGGTAAATCGTAAACCTGAAATCGCTAATCACTCGACCTGTCGAGCTGTCGTCCCCCTCTAGAGTGATGATCTAAGCTCCAAATCCACGAAATAGCAACCTCCTTTGCTTCCTCTTGCCTAGGGTCTCCTTCTTCTTGCTAAATAACACACACAAGATCAAGAATGTCTCCTTTCTCTTCACAAATAGCTCAAGAACACAAGGGTCACTCACTGAGGGTTGGGTGAGCACAAATGACGGCCATAAGGCCCTTTAAATAGGCCTCAAACCCGGAGATTTAGGGTTTCATTACACAGCGCAGACTCGCCGAGTCCATATCCTGGACTCGCCGAGTCCAGGCGCGCACCAATGTTCAATTCCGCGTCTCTACTCGGCGAGTCTGAGCTCCAACTCGCCGAGTCCCTCTCACAATATGACAAAATTAGATTTACAAGATACCTGGTAAAATCCGGATGTTACAGAAGGAGTGCACTCCCTCTAGTCTTATCAGCGCACGCTGTCCGACCATCCGATCTTACCCATTATTATCAACACCTAGCGACGTGATTGATAAAACAATGATTTCATGAAAGTCTTCAGATCGGAAAATCGATCAATTAAACTAGCAACTTACGCGTTCTTCATCGATGTAGGTTAGCATCCGTCGTAGGTCAACGATATTGTAGGTCTGAGGTTTCGTCGGAGATTTATCGGTGACTCATGGTGGAGTTGGAAAGGACTAAATTAAATATAAAAAATAGATAAATTGGTTGGGACCACTGACTGACACAAATAATGGATTCTACTGGGACACAATCATGTTGGTTTGGTTGTACTCCATTGTAGATTCCCAGGCAATAAATTAACTGGTATTGTAATTAAGTTAATAAATAATAATGTTCATCGTACATTAATTTTAAAATCACCTATGAAAAGAAAATTAATAAATATGAATGTTTTTTTGACACTTGTTATACTTTTATTTATTTTGATACATGTTATTTTGTCGTTATTTTGAATTAATTTTTATTTCATATGTAATTTTGTGGTTTTTTTCCTATTTTATTAAATTCCATATGGTATTTAAATTTAATAATAAATGTATATCAATTTCATTAATGTATTTTTCTTATAATTTCAAAATTTTAAAATAAAATGTGATTAATTTGCTTTGATTATTTGATCTAAATGATTTGTTTAAATTTAAAAGAGAAAAAAAAACATTTTAATTTTAGTAATTCAATATTTTTCTCATTTTTCTTATAAATTTAAAATTTTCAAATGTTTATACATATTTAATTATTTTAAATACACATATGTAATACATGAGGCTCAGTCCTAGTTACATACAAAACTTATTTTAAATTTATACAATTAGAATATAATTATAAAAAACATTGTAATTGATTTGATTTTTTATATATATTGAAATGACTACCAATTTTTTTTTTTTTAAAAGAAACTTAGAATCCCACATAATATATTAAAATTTTAATTTGAAATGTTTTTATTGTATGTTTTTCAACTAAATAATATATATTTTATGCCTTGTATTTTAATCTAATCTTAGTTTCATTAATTATTGTTAGATTTTATTAAAAATAAGATAATTTGTTAAAATTTAGATTTACTTATCGGTTTCAAATATATTTTTGAAATTTCTTAATACGCTTTTATCTTGTTTGTATTGGGAATCCAAAATATTAAATCCATAATCTGAAATGTTAATCTAATAGTTTTTTTTTTCTTGTAAAAAATATATTTTAAGTATGATATAAAATTAATGTAAAACAAATGAGTTGACTCCAAAATAACTATTTTAAAGATGATGATTATTTCGGTAAATATAAATGAAAAGGTTGAGTCAATTACAATAATATTTTACATAATCATGTGATATTCTTTTAATCATCTCAATTTATAATTAATGTTCAAAGAGTCGAAATTTATATATAATTAACTTGTACCTAAGATTCTTTAAATGTGTTTTAATATTATATATCATATAATGAAAATTAATGATTGATTCATCCACAATTTGCCCAATAAAAATAATTATATATCATTAAGTGCATGAAATAATTTTGAGAGGTATAACACTATAACTACAAGTTCCTAATATATCGTTTTTTTTTTCAACGGCAAACTATCTAAAACTTATTCTTAAATAACACGATGTTTAATAAGAAACTTGAACCCATGACCTTTCATTTGAAAGAATCACTCCTTACCGTTAGATCAAATACCTTTTGATAATATATTGTTCTTTCTGGTAAAATGTTTCATGTAATCATATTTTATTTAATATTTATCAATTTATATAACAAAATAATTTTTAATATAAATTATACAGGTACATATTTTAAAATATATATTAACTGATAGAGAAACATACTTCGCATTTACTTTGACACTTCCTTTTTACATAAACAATAGGAAACGACATTTATTGTATTGTATACGAAATTATTATTATTAATGTTTGTACGAAAAATTAACAATGATTTTACAACCAATAAATAATTGTCCTATTTATGTTAAAAATAACCCAACATTTAAATTCTACATTTTCCTTTAGGCTGTCAGATGGTATCTTTTAAAATGAATAATGTTAACTCATATACATTTTAAATCTACTTATTAGACATTTATCTCAACCAAGGTTTGAATATTCGATTATTAATCTAATTGATTAATAGACATATTTTTCAAAACTCCGGTTATCTTCATGGTAGATGCCATGAAGATAAATTAAACGATTAAACGAACTGTTTTTCCCCAACACGTAGAATCTCTTTAACTATTGATACATTCCCCCTACAAACTGTGGAGTGTGCACATGTTTTCATATTAATAAATTGGGTCAAATACAAAAAAGGTATAATATTGTTACACCATTAATATATTTAACAGAATATTCACCTATTATAACAAAGTTAAGAAAAACACACACATACGTATATAGACCACATTGACATGTGATTATAATACGCCTCTTTGACAAGTGATTGCCAAAATATAAATTTTCATTTTTCTAAACGACAACTCTTAATACCATTTATGTTTCAAGTGAGATTTAAGCTCTCAGTCCCACGGAAAAGGACACACATGTATACAAAATAAGCAAACAAATATACATGCACATGAACATATGCATGTGCATATAGGTTTTTTTTTTTTTTTTTTAAATTGTTTGTATAATGATTTATGGTTTATATAATTGGAAAATGCAACATTTTAAATATATAAATTGTTGTGTGTGAAGAAATAACTCTTAGGTACAAATAGGTTCTTTTTTTAGAACACCATTACATATGAATAAAAAATATTAGGACGGTAGACATAAAATATTGTTATTTTGTGAGTTATTATTATTTTATATTGAATAAGTTTCATGTAAAAATAACATTTTCATTTTTTGAAGTACAATTACTCATTTCGAGTTCCTATTTTACACTGATTTAGTTGGTAAACGGGAAACAAATTGCGTTATTAATCTTTTTTCAATAGATAAACTATTTTTTTTTTTTAAATCGCATTCATAAATTTTGGAGTCATAACATTTATGCATCACTTGTTTGACTCTATTAAGGTGCTTCACAACATCTGACGCAAAGAAACTAAAATCATCAAACACGAAATGTATAAACGTATGTTGATTTTCCATACACGTTTTTTTTTTGTCAATTTGCATGAGACAACTTTTAAAAGAGTCTGTCATACGGTGAATACCCCACTATCCAAACTCACGAGAGAGGAAACAACTGTTAGACCCCTCCTACCCATGTAAAAACTAAAACGTCAATTGGTCTAAGTGTGAACTTTTCTTTTATCGTGTCAATCAAGAAGTTCACAAATGTCTTTTTCTTGGCAAAAAACCAAGTGCTTTGTTTCTCATTTTATATATATATATATATATATATATATATATATATATATATATATATATATATATATATATATATATATATATATTCAAAATCAATGTTTAATACTATCTATTATAGATTTGTAATCAAATAATACCATGTGACCTATCTAATACAAATCAATTATTTATTTTCTAAGGTCCATATTTATTTATTAAACTATAGCATATACTCTCACCAAATGATTTTAAAAATATGGCATTAAATAAAACAATTTTTATCAAAATTGTATTTTAGAAATATATGCTATTGACATATTTCTATCTTAAAATTTAGAATCTGTATCAGATATAACGCTCTTCATCTAACAGTTCAACATTGTTTTTGATAAAAAATTTGCATTTAGAATACTTGTTCAATTTTGAGATTCCTATGCTTTTACTTTGTGATCTTATTATATATTATATTTATATTAATTTTGAAATTCTTAATAAGTTTGACTATAATTAAAACAAATTACTAATAATTTAAGTTTGATTGGAATAGTATAATCAGAACGGTTCAACTAATTTGGAGACTCTAAGCAAACAAAAAGAATTATACCCTTAATTTTATAAATCAATGCTTTTACCACTAGATCAAACTCCATCTTATCTTTGTAACTCAAAAAATGCATATATATATATATATATATATATATATATATATATATATATATATATATATATATATATAAAATTAACATAATAAACTTTAAAAACACTTTAAAATTGAAGCTTTAATCACTTGTTTAGTTTTGCAAACGGTGGAATCCCTAAGTATTATAATATAATTTGTTAGATAAATTTGAATTTATGAAATGTGTAGTGTGATTACTAAAGTTAATAATAAAATATTCTTAAAAATCTATATAATGGAAATAATATGATATAATAAAATATAACTATTTTCATAATTTTTATTTTATCTAAATAATATTAAAAAATATATAAAATACTCCGACTTGGTTTATCTGGTTTCGCCAAAACATATTTTAAAACATAATTCAAGAACGAAAAATAAATCCTGAAAAAGTTCCCCTCCTTTTTCTCATTGCTCTCTGATTCTTTCTTCCTGTCGACCATTTTCTTGGACTGAAACTGATTGAGTCAAAATTTCCATTGATGTCAGAGCCATTAGAACACAATTACATAGGCTTATCAGACTCTTCTTCCATGGAAAGAATCTCTGAATCCTCCAATTTCTCAACGGAAACTGAAAAGAACAACGCTTTTAACCTCAAAGCCACCGAGCTCCGACTTGGCTTGCCTGGTTTCACCAAAGATATCAAGGAAGACGACAGAAAAATTGTATCTACTAAGAACTTTTTTCCAGGTGGTAAGCGAGGGTTTTCTGATGTTGATGCCGACGATTGTAGAAATTGGGGGTTTAATGGCGGATGTGACGCTGATTCGAACAAGGTTTCATCTTCTTCTGCTTTGTTCTCCTCTAAAAATGTGAAGAACACTGGTTTGGAGATAAATCAGCCTGCAATTTTATCTTCTGTCATGAATCAAATCGAAGAGAAGAAGAAAGCTCCATTTACTACTGAAAATGGAAGTGCTCCTCCCATTGCTAAGTAATTTTAATTTGTATTATTGGTCTTTATACGAATCAACTTTAAATCGCCATAAATTTTCCTTGTGTTATGTAATAGGGCACAAGTGGTTGGATGGCCACCTATTCGATCATTTCGGAAGAACACCATGGCCACCAACTTACCAAAAAACGACAGCGTTGCTGAGAATTTAGGCACCGGAGGCTGCCTTTATGTAAAGGTTAGCATGGATGGAGCTCCATACTTACGAAAAGTTGATCTCAAAACCCATTGCAACTATGCAGATCTTTCGAAGGCTCTCGAGAGATTGTTCACCTGCTTCACTCTTGGTATATCTCTCTATTCTCTCCTTTTCTTCTACATAAAAAAAAACTTCTGACTTTATTGATGAAACCATTACAAATTCATCTCTAGATTTTACATAGTTCAACAATATATAAGAATTTGTTTCATCAATTTGTGTATTAGGCAAATGTGCTTCTAATGGGGTTCGAGAAGGTTTAAGTGAAAGTAATTTAAAGGAACTCCTACATGGCTCTGAATGTGTGCTAACATACGAAGACAAAGATGGTGATTGGATGCTTGTTGGTGATGTTCCTTGGGAGTAAGTGAAAGTCTTTCTCAATCTTTAAAATTTGATTCTGTTTTCCAGTCTTAAGTCTCTATCTAATGTTTTTCTTCCTCTATTTGCAGGATGTTCATAGACTCTTGCAAGAGATTAAGGATCATGAAAGGCTCCGAAGCAACTGGATTAGGTATGCAAATTTCACTTACTCATAATAGCAACATACTTTCATTCTTACCCATTATAGCAATGTACTTATATTTACCAATAAGGTAACAAATAAAGTACATTGCCCATATACGTAAAGTGATTTAAGTATAGATAAATAAGTACATTGCTATTATTCATGAATGGTCCAATTTTTTAAAGTTGTCTTGAATTTGTTGTGTAGCCCCAAGACCCATGAGCAGTGGAAGGACATAAATCTGAACCCGATAGCAATAGGAGCTTTTATATTATTTATTTGTAGTGTTAGTAATTCCATGAGAATGGAAAAAAAAAAAAAAAAAAAAAAAAGTCACAACTAGAAGAGGTGCTTCCAATAAGTTTGGTTCCCTTGTTGTGTGCTTAGTATGTACTTACATTAATTAATGTAAATGGCTTGTTAATTTCCTGTTGTTGATTGTTGCCCTTTTTTGCTACTTTTGGAACCCGTGAATGAAGACGTAATAAATTACACGAACTTGGTTTTAGGTAGGAAAATTTTGATGATTGGATTCATGCTGTTTTGAGGCTTGTTAAATGACCTGAAATAATCCTAACACTTTGATTTTTTTGTGGAGATGATAATAATGTTTTGGTAAAAGTGGATACATCCCTTGGCCCCTTGGTAAATTTATTGAATAAAAAACTGTACGAGCAAGAAGCAAATCTAAAGACTACATTGGCAAGAAAAGCCCACAACTTGTGGCTTCAATTTTAGTCTTCAAAATCTCGTGCCCAACAACCAATTATATAATATTTTTATATTGAGAGAAATCTTTATATTAATATTTATCTTTCAAACAAAATCGAATTGGTGGATTTTTAAGAGAAATGATTGGCTAAAATATGATGTTGACAAACATTTTTTGTTTTTTTTTTTTTTTAATATGGCATGGATATTAAATGGGTTGAAATCCATCATCTAAGGAGAAAAAAAACATATGCAGGGTTTCATAAATAGAACACGATTAAGCAAAATGAAGGAAAATAGATTTGGATTCGATATGTCATGCATATTCGAGTAATGAAAAGGGTATGTATATCAAGTCAGATTTTTAGTTGGTCATTTCTTCTAAAAACCTTCGATTTTGTTTTATCTGAAAGAGAAATAATAATATAAATGTTTTCTGAAGAAAAGTAATATAAAGATCTGTTAAATATATTTGGTTGTGATTTTATGTATTTTATCTAATAATAAAATAAATATCAGTCTTTATCTTTTCCATAATGAGACCATCATGATTATAACAAGCAAATCAGCCCAAATCTCGCTGCAGCCCATCAATCTTCCAAAATCACATTAGTGTTTCAAAAATCTTCCAGGTCGTCCAAAAAACATGCAACCCTTCGGAAAATTAGGCACCTCTAAAAAATTTAAAAAGTCTCAATCAGGGATGGGCAAAAGGACTGAACTGGACCCGATCCGGGAACGGCTTCGGTCAAAATCAAGAACCGAACCGGCCCGACAGTTCTACCAGTTCCCGGTTCCTATCGGTTTTTGTCGTGTCTTCAAATGTTGGAACCGGACCTCGAAAAATAGCATTATACGGTTCCAACTTTTACCGGTTCTACGGGTTTTTGCCAGTTCTACCGGTTCCGGTTCCTATCGGTTCCCGGTTCTAAAAATCCACAAAAATAACATCCCGGTCCCGGCCCCACCGGTTCCATCAGGTTCCGGTACCGGTTCCGATCGGTTCCCCGGTACATATGCTCATCCCTAATCTCGATAATCTTCCTAATCTTCCATACAATACACAAAAATATTACAAAACCTTTTCCATTACCAATTATCATTCACAACAAAAAAATCTTTCCTTTAAACCAACTTTCAATTAAACATACAATACACATAAGTATTACAAAACCTTTTCCATTACCAATAATCATTCGCTTCTCTTTCATTTTTCAATGAAACACACATACTCAATGACCCGTGTTCAATTCCTAACACTACTCAGCCTCTGTGATCATAGACGTTCGTGATTCCAGGGCTTGAGACATAGATAGTCTAATATTTGCAGCAAAGGATTAGTCATGGCTAAACCATCTCCCATAATTTGTAGTGCCCTATTTTGTGAGATCTAGTGGTTAATCTCTCTCTCTCTTTCTCTCTCTCTCTCTCTCTCTCTCTCTCTCTCTCTCTCTCTCTCTCTCTCTCTCTCGTTAAAAGGTTTAAACGTACGTATTTCCTTGAAAGAAATATGTGTGAAAAGTTAACGAGGGAAGGGTTGTGGCATGAAACGGTGAAACGAGAGTATAGGCGTGTTTGGCATGGAGCTTTTGGAAGCGTTTGGGAGCTTCCAGTTTTTACCTTTTAACAAAACGCTCTAGTTTAAACAAAAAATTTTGTTTGGCTGTACAAGCGTTTAGGGTGCGTTTAGTTGTGGAAAAATTGGCCGTTTTCCGGAAAAAATTTCCAAGAAAAATAAGAATTTTGAAAACGCGTTTAGTTCGTCTATTTTTCTAAATTTTTCACGGAAAATGAAAATTTTCCGTTTTCTAAAATTACAAAGAAGTTGGAAAATTTTGGAAAACTGATAATCATTGTTTTCCACATTTTTCTAATTCTAAAATTTTTCTATAAACACACACACACACTCCACCCCATCCACCTCTACCTACCCCCCCCCCCCCACACACACACACACCCACCTGCACATACACACACACACCCATCCGCACACACACACACACACACCAACCCACAAACACACGCACATACATACCCACTCACACACCAACCCACACACACACATACATACCCAACCACACACACCCACCCACAAACACACATACATACATACCCCCCCCCCCCCCCCACACACACACACACCCCAACCCACGCACACACACACACACCCGCACACACACACACCAACCCCCCCACACACACATACGTACCCACCCACCTACCCACACATACATATCCACCCCCACACACACACACCCACCCGCACACACACACCAACCTCCCCCCCCCCCCCCCCACACACACACACCCACCCACCCACAAACACACACACATACACATACATACCCATCCTCACACACACACACCCACAAACACACACACCCCCACACACACACCCCCACACACCCACCCTCACACACACACATACCAACCCACAAACACACACACACATACATACTCACCCATACACACACACACACCAACCCACACACACCCACACACACACACCCACACACACCAACCCTCACACACACACATACCAACCCACAAACACACACACATACATACCCACCCATACACACACACACACCAACCCACACACACACACATACATATCCACCCACAAACACACACACACACACATACATACATACCCCCACAAACACACACTCGCACCCCCAACCACCTAACACCATCACGACAATCACTGACCTACCATCACCACCACCACCACCACTAACCCGTCACTAGCACCACCACCACCGCTGCCGCCTATCATCACCACCACTGACACAAATTGTCGCCGCCACCACCATCGCCTGTCATCACCACCACCGCCGCCGACCCACTACCGTCACTGCCCCCGCCCACACCTTATCACCGCTACCATTTTTTAAAAATGAAAACCGATAGAAAAATACACATCTAAACACGTTTTCTAATTTTCTAAAACTGAAAATGAAAAATGAATAAGTTTAACTAAACACGTTTTCTAAATTTTTCAATGAAAAATGAAAACGGAAAACGAAAATCGAAAAGGGAAAACAAAAAACGGAAAATGAAAACTGTTTTTCCGTAACTAAACGCAACCTTAGCTTTTAGTTTTAACAAAACGCTCCGATTCTAAAAGCTACTTCATATAGCGTTTAACAAAACGTTCATGAGCTTTTGAAATCAATTTCCATAATTACCCTTAAAAATATATTTATATATTTATTTATTTTTAATCAATTGTCATTTTATGTAATTTTATATATTTCAAAAGCTTACAGCTACTTTTGCCAAACATTCATATAACAAATAAAAACTATATCTTCCCGCTACCAGCTACCTGCTACACACTACCCGCTACCAGCTTACCGCTACCCGTTTCCAGTTAACAACTTCTTTTGCCAAACATGCCCTATGCCTTATGACCTCAGTAAGTATGTTAAAGGGCAAAAATAAACCATGAGGTAATGAAGAAACACGTGTGACCGGGCTTAGAACCACACATATTCGAAATCAAACTAAAATTAAAGACACTTTTTATGAAAATTGTAATAAAACCAAGTTTTGAGATGATATCTCCCCTACTTAGCTTTAGGTGTTACCTAAATTAGGAAAACTGGTTTGGCAAGGAAAAATGTAATAAAACCGTATATATAGTTGGGAACACTCATGTGACTGAGATTAAAACCGTAAATATTTAGGATAAAATCAAATTGCAAAATACATTTTAGGAAAAAAGTAACAGGACTAAGTTTTGAGATGATATTTTTGTGTTGTCAAACCAACAAATAAAAAGGGTTGTGAAAATTTATTCCTAGTTATACCAAAGGGTAATATAGTTGAAGCAAAAGATCTAATCCACATGGACACATAACTATTGTGATGTACCTCTTTGCACAATGTATAAAGTTTAGTCTTAACACATAAATAAATGATAGTTACAATAAAAGACGTAATTTTTTTAATTAACTAAAAAAAGCTAAAGTAGACTAAAACTAGGATTGAGACAACTCCGATTCAACTATATGCAATTGATTATGAATTATCGTCTTTTAACCTAAGTTACTATAATATTAACAAGCTTTAATATCACATTTACATGTCAAATTATTTAAGAGATACCACCACTTTCATTTTCTCTCTCGCTTGTATATATTCATAATTTTCAAAAAAACATATATAAAAATATATAACTTGAGAATTATTGTAAGTTTGTAACAACTAAAATACAAATTGATGATATGAGGAGCATAAGATGAGTAGATTTACAGCTAAGTGTAACCAATAAAAAATCATATCAAACTACAAAAACAGATCGCAACACGTGAATTAAGAGTGTCATCAAGAAACAACATAACTAAAATAAATCCACCCAAAAGAAAAGCAGAAAACTATGATTTTTTGGGGGATATCTGAACATACACCATTTGAGTATACCCATTAAATACAGAAGTCTCAAGTCTTGATAACCCAAGCCTTTGAAACAACCCAAATCTTCCATCTTCAACAATGGGACTCGGTGCACGAGCTGGATCATATCTGGTTTGATGAGTCAGCGAGGGACCCGCTACAGGTGGAAGCTCCCAATAAACATCAAGTATTGATTCAACAAATCTGCTGTTTTGAAAATGTTGTGTGTATGATATTGGCTTATTGCTGTGATTAAAATCATCCCTCATGTATCCTCTGACTCCCCACCATACTTCCCCTGGTCCGCATAGTTCCTTAGTATCCACTGCCTTTTCCCAAAACTTCTTTCTTCTTGTTCTTGCTCTACCTTCATCACCATCTTCAAAGCAACTATGTCCACCTCCTGGATGAAAATTTTATCACTTTCTTTCAGAAATGGAACACTTGTGTTTTTTATTTAAGTCATGTAAAAGTAAAACTGACCTTGTATGTAGAACTGATCACATATTTGTCTCAATGAATAATGATCTCCAGTTCCAGTATCGTAATTGTCTTCAAAAACAAGATTTGAGAAGCCAGCTTTCAGTGCTTGCTTTAATCTGTAGAGAACGTAAATTACAAGAGAGAATTATGCATCTGGATAAAGAATGTTTAAGAAACACACAAGTGTTCAGTGTTACCTTTTTAATTCGTTTTGATGATCATCAAAAAATATAAGAACACGAGTCAGATCAGTTACACCATGTTTCTTCATCACAGTCTTCCAATCAACACTCCCAAAATCAACAAAGTCTTTTCCAGCAAAGTATGTGCAGTTTCCATCAACATATGCAGGACCCTTTTTAAGGTATTTTTCAGGGTGGCGAGGTGTGATTGAGATAATTCGGGTGTTTGGCATTGCTTGTCTCAAGATCCAGGTGGAATGTCCTTTGAAAGCTCCACTCTCAATCATTAGATCTGGTTTCAGCCATCGTGCAATAAACCAGAGCCCAAAGCTGTGATCAAAACCCATCCCATACATGTTGTTCTTGATGGGTCGGGATTCGTATATTGGTACAAACTCTTCTAGACCTTGGAGTAGATCCTTGGATGTCCAATCCACGGTTTTTCCATCTTTCGATCTGCCTTTTAAAAAGGATATAAATTAAAAACATGTAGACAATCAGAGTATCTTAAATCATTGATTAATCCCCAAATTTGCAAACCCATTCTCTATAATATAAACATAATCTGCATTTGCATCCCAGTTCATTGATGAAAAGTTATTTGTTACGTCAAATCCATAATTTCACACTTTGTTCAATTAAAATTACGTCCAGTAGCAAATTTGGTAGAGTTTCACCGATTTAAATACATACGAACATTAGATTCACATTAGAATAGACATAAGAAGGTGAATATCATAGAAAAAAGTATCAAATCTATTCAGATCCGAGTATATCGAATCAAATCAATAAACCCTAACAGCGAAGGAATGATGAGAGCTTACACCACGGTACGCCTAGGGATCCGAAGTCCGATTCGAGGCCATCCAATCCGAAAAAGCGATTGCGAGAGAGGCGATCGAAGGAAGATATGGAGGAGACACAGAGCAGATCACGGGGGCGGACGAAGAGGGAGGAGATTAGGAGGATGGCTGTTGCGATGAGGAGAATGGGACATAGGTAACCTGTTCGGATGAAGTAGTTAGTGATTCGGATAGCAATTGAAAGATGCTTCTTGGTTTTGGAATCGTCTCCTTCGTGTTCATCGCCTTCGTCCGCCATGTGAGCTCCTCTCCGCGCAGAAAGCACTCTCTCCAACATCTCTCTCCCACTGTAAGTCGGTTAGCTTGAAGTGTGTATTTTGGAGTACTTGGAGACTGGTTTTTCTCTTTTCCTTTTTTATAATCATCTATATCAGTCGTTTCTTTTACTCTTTCCATTACAATAGATATTTTTATAATTATATTCTTGTAATACATATTTTTATAAGGGAATTATAAAAATATAAATATTTAAGAATTCCTTTCTTTAATACCCAAATTTTCCATAGAATATTTCAGAATCTGGACTACATATTTCAAATCAGAAGTATTTTTTTTTTTCTTTCTAAAAAATGAATAAATTCCAGACTAACAATTCAATCAATATGGACTTTAGACAAAGAAAAAACTATATGGATTTTAGACAAAGAAAAAACTATACCCAATTTTAATGACAAATTTGAAATTCAAAACTATACCCAATTTCAATGACAAATTTGAAATTCATGAATAATTCTGGATTTTTTTTACTAAGAATATATGTTAACAATTGTAACAACTACAAAATTTCACAAAAAAATTAAAAACTTTTTCAAACATCCAAAAACATCATTTATTACAAATTGTTTTCAAAATAGTTCATCAGAGTAATTCCTAGAAATCATAACACAAAACATGAGGAAGTGCAAGGTCAAACATTCGTCTTTCCGTGATCATTTGAAGTATTTGAAACCATAAACCAAATTGTAAGCCCGAAGCTTAGTGAGTTCCCCCAAAATACTCGCACAACAATAACACATATAATAACAGCATACTATAGGCCCAATCAACCATTGGGTTGGAATGCCCCAGACCCTCAACCATCGGGTTGGAATGCCAACATACTACGGTTCCAATCATCCTCGGCATGGTATACCCTCACCATCGGGTTGGAATGCCCACATACTATAAGTCCAATCATCATCGGGATAGAATACTCTCAGCCCACAAGAATCGGGTTAGAATGCGCACATACTATAAGTCCAATCATCATCTGGATGAAATACTCTCGGCCCACAACCATCGGGTTGGGATGCTCCGATCTGTTGGCTCATGCACAAAGCAGAAAGCCTTAACCACCATTCAAACATATGCATATATATTAGATAATCACATAACAGTATATAGACAATCAGACCGATTTAAAAATCACTAAGCATAGAAACATCCTATCTAGCAGGATACCGATCTAACAGATCATAACCACATGGAAACATCCTATCTACAAGGATACCAATCTAACAGATCACAACAGTAATGAAACAGGATTACAATCCAAAGGGTCGGCCTTGGTGCCTTCGACCCATGAGTATAGTGAGAAAAATTCACCTCACAATGATGAACTAAATGGAAAACCCTCGGTTGTTGACTCACCACAAAAATCTTGAACTATCACAATAAAACAAACACCGATCAACAATTGGAATATCAACCTTGAATAAGGGTCCAAACATAGAGTAATAGTCCATTCTATCCTTTTCTTAAGTTGGGCCAAGGCGCAATTCCAATTTCTTAATCCAAAGGCCCAATATATAAGGCCCATAATTGGCCTAATTTTCCAAATTGGGCCTCATCTTAAGACCCATTACCAAAACTGGCCCAAAACACACCTATTCAGAAAGTCCGGCAAGGCCTAAATCAAACTAGCCCAAAGGTGGCCCAAATCCTGAAACCCGAATCGTCAAAAGCCCATCAGATGGCGTATGTTGGGCGTACTCCGCCTTGCGTTGACTACATCGGGGTGGTTGAGTCGGTACGCGGGGCATACGCAAGTTTTACCAAAACCTTAATAGGTGCTTATTGGCTTAAACACTTGAGCCCAAATTCCAGATCTAAGGACTAAACGAACCTCAAAACCATAAAGCCTCAAACTTTAAGACCTTGGACGTCCAAAAAGTCCTTAATACATGGTCTTAACCCATTAAGACCTTTCTACTACATGAATGGGACACGTTTAGCCACTGGGACATCATTTTTATCATTTAGATACCTTTCTAGGGTCTGAAAGGACAACTTAATACGTCCAAAACACATCATGCTCAAACTTGGGACTTATTGGGACAAGAAAGGTATTATAAAGCTATTAAGGCAAGATTTATATCATGTAAACATAAAGGTAGAAGCTTTTACCTCCTAGAGCTTCTAGAGCACAAAATAACCTAAGATCTACAAGCTTGCCTCACTTCTCCAACTTCTTGATGCGATACCTTCTTCTTTAACTACACAAAACACACACTTTTAGCTCACATGTTCAAGAGAAGGGTTAGGGTTTGGGGAAGACGGCTCAAAGCTATGGAGGCTAAAATGATAGAGGGGTATGAGCTCATCAGGACGTTTATATAGCACCCAAACCCTAAATATTAAGGTTTTCATCTAACACGAGCATGCCCAACGTACTAGGGCGCGCCTAGTACGCTCAACGTATGCTTATATATGCGCAACATACTCTTTCTTAGTCCAAAATTGTAATGTTAGCTATTAGGGCAACACATGGCTATATCCTTCCAGCCCAAAGCACTAAAAATGACAATTAATAATAAAAGGGAGGATTCGAAAATACCTTGCAAATTCTGAGATATTACAACTCTCCTCCACTTGATCTAGACTTCGTCCTCGAATTCTATCGTAGCAAAAAGATCTGGATAATGCTCCCGCATCCCAATCTCTCGGTCCTAAGTCCACTCGGATCCCTTCCAGTGTCGCCATTGTACCTTTACCAAAGGTATCTCCTTATTCCGCAGAACCTTTATCTTCTTCTCCAAGACAGCCACTGGCTGCTTGACATACTTCAGGCGCTCGTCAACCTGAATTTCGTCCAAGGACACTACTGCCTCCTCGTCTAAAATGCAATTCCATAATTGTGAAACGTGGAAAGTGCTATGAATCTGACGGAGCTCATCCGGAAGATCTAGTCTATATGCCACCTTGCCAACCCTGGCAATAACCTGGAATGGTCCAATAAATCGGAGACCCAACTTTCCCCTCTTTCTAAAGCGGATCACACCCTTCCAGGGTGAGACCTTCAGCAATACCATATCGCCGACCTGAAACTCCAATTCGGACTGGCATCGGTCGACATAACTTTTCTACCGACTCTGAGAAGTCTGCAATTGTTGTTTTATCTGTTGAATCCTATCGGTGGTCTGTAGAACCACCTCAGTCAGACCCATGACCCTGTGGCCAACATCGCCCCAACAAAGTAGGGTACGACATCTCTACCCATACAACAACCTTAATTAATCGTGTCGTCATAATGTTTCTTGTAAGAGGCTATTTATTCGAGAGTATTAGTAGCCTCATTGATCTCAACGAGTTGTCCCAAGGAGCCATCTTGATGTTTCACATCCAATCATTGTAGTCGGTGCCGTCCAATATCACATTGGACACGATTGAGAGGAGTGAAAAGTTATGAGAAGAGTTTTGACAAGCAGAAGCATCACTAGGAGTAGACATATATAGAGAAAAAGAAGTTTTAGTTAGATGATATAAATCTTTAATATTTTAACATATAATTAATATTTAAGGCTAATATCCAATATAACAATTCACAACTAAGAAAAGAGACGCTGTAATCTTATTGCAAATTTATGAAAGGTAGGTAAAACCAATTCACCAATTTCGAACTATGAAATTCCTAGGTCTTTTGAGATTCATTGAATCTTATCAATGACATGTTTAATTGTGACATCCCCAAAATCACGACCAGAAAAGACTGATTTCATTTATGCTTTTTGAAATAATTTCAGAGTAAATCCTTTTGAATTAAAAGAGTTGCGAAATTTGTTCCCAAAAAAAATATGATAAAATAATATTTATCAAAGCATTTCATCAAGAGATGCATTTTCATTATATAATCAAAACTCGGGATGTCATGTTCCAATACAGACCATAAAGCATAAACGATAACATTACAAGTCATTCAACAAATATATACATATATAGACTTGTAAACAAAACAACTTGATGATTCATCCATCTTATGCCCTCGCGCCACTTCCTGTAGTGCAAATAAGACTGAGTGGGTCAGGCTTGGGAGCCTGGTGAGCATATTGGATTTTCAACCCACAATAAATAAATTATATTTAATTTCACCAACCAACAATAACCCGATTACCGATTCTCGTTATCCTCACTTTACGTCCCTAAAACAACATCTATCTCAAGGGACCTAATCTAGGATTTTCATCGGGATGGACATTACTGCTAAGGGGTTTCCTCAACAATAGATATCCTAAAGGCAACCATGAGGGGGATAGAGTACACCGGTGAACACATCGTTCACAACACCTACAGGTTATGAACCTGCTAGCATTCCACAAGACTGTCTAGAAAGAGTCTGTGGTCGTTATCCATACTCCGCTGAATAACTAGATCAACAATAACAACATCGAGGCCTCTCATTTGTTTATCATACATCAACTATCTACCCATGTTCTACCCAACATATTAGTAGATAAAAATATATATTTTTAAAACCTGTATAGCATGTTCAATCAATACATATTCCACATAACAGACGAGGCACACACACATAACACACATTTCATAGAGAATAAATAAAATCTATGAGATAGAAGAAAGTGAATATACATTCACACATATAACAACAAAATATACACGTAACATGTATATCGTATAAAATACTTCATAGTTATGCGATAGAAGAAAGTAACTACACAATCACTTGATCAGAAGATGATCGGACAACACTACAGATTGTAGAAGTAGTATTCTTTGGTAGATCTGGAGGATCTTCACAAAAACCGGACTCCTCGTGGGCAGAGCTTCGGCTCGGGAATCGCACTTCTCGGGATCTTCAGAGCTTCGGGACTCGCTTCGGGTCTCGGGATGATACTGGGGCTTCGGGATATTTCTTGCACGTAAATCGAGGTAAAACGAGAGAGATGAGAGAATGAGCAACCAAACTCGGTTGGCCCTTCAAATCTATTTATAGGGCAAAACTAGCCCTTGCCACGTCGTGGCACCTTTTTCCTCGTCGTGGGATTGGTCGTCACTGCATGCGTCATCGCAAGTTGCATCTGGGGGACTCCCGGAGGTGTCAGAAGACTGGCCACATCGTGGCACTACTTGCCACGTCGTGGTCTCTGACACAACTTTAGGGTTCGCGCCCCGAACTTCAGAAATTCATAACTTTCGCATACGAACTCCGTTTTCGACGTTCTTTATATCGACGCGAAGGTGAGATTATTCTCTATAACTCTCGTTTAGAATCCATTGGCTAATTTTGAGTTGATTTTTAATATATTATAAGTATATTACTTATATATTATTTTTAGTAGGCTGGGACAAGAAAACTCTGTTCGAAATTCATAACTCCTTCATCTGAACTCCGTTTTTATCTGTCTTTTTATCGTTGGACTATTATTGACGAGATCTTCGAATCTCGTTGAGATTGTTTCTGTTAAGAATCACTCGATCTCATATTTGAGTACTCGGGCTGCATACCACTAAATCGAAACTTCGAAAAATCATAACTTTCTCATACGAAGTTAGATTTGGGCGTTCTTTTCATGCATGCTCTCGGTTTAACGAACTCTACGACTTTCGTTTAGATCGCTAAGGCTAAATATCGCTCTAACGTAAATTTCACTTTTTACGTCATTCAGCGTTGTCGGTTATGTTGCAAAATTTCGACAGGTGATAACTTCTTCGTTATAACTCGGATTTCGGCATTCTTTATATATTCGGTGTCACACCCCCAAACCAAGGATGGCGGAAACGTCTGGGGGTGGAGGACTTCATGTACAGTATCACAACAACGCGTATAATAGTGCTCAAAGTAAATACAACCAACACAAATATAATTGCAAAAGTTACACCAAAGTATATGTTTACATGTTTCAAAAGCAATTACATTATGATGACAAAATAAATTGTTGACGGTTTAGCGTCCCGTCCTCAAAGCGATGAAGTTTTCCTGTTTCACTGATTTCCTGAGAATACAAGTAGTTTTAAAGAGTGTCAACACAAAGGTTGGTGAGTTCATAAGAGTTTTGTTTGAAGTAGAAACCGTTTTTCCTTGTAAAATCGATTTAGTTTGATTTCCAGAAAATCCAATATTTTCTTAGTTAAGTATGACTAGAAATAATCCTACATGATGCTGTAATGAACCCTAGAGTAATCCGCAGAGTTCCTCTATAATCGTCCAACATATAAAGTTATATAAGACTTAACTTAGATAAAACGTTGAATATAGTGGGTCTGCCCTAGGTCCACAACCCAACGAGGAACAGGAGATGAGGCGGGCACCACCAATTCTAGGCCAATCAAGACTAAATTCTTATATGACTCAACATATACGCTCAGCGACTATAGTTGAAGTCTAACAATTTTAGAGGATGTGTAGTTTTAATATCATAATAGCTTTGTATAGAGACCCGGTACTTCGTATTTGTACCCATAGAGATAAAAGGTGATTTTAAATCGACATAAAACTCATTTAGGTTTTAAAAATAAAATCCCGTAAACTTATGGATTGTTCCCTATGTGAGCCGTTATAATCATACTATGACTATGTGAACCTGCCACGACGTTCTCAGTGTCGCGAAAAATGAAATGACATTTGTCACCCGTAGACCTGCAGGTCCAACTGTAGCTAGCAGAAAGGTGTGGGGTGTCAAACCCAATATAGATCTATATACAAGTATCACGTTCTCCCTCAAGGAGATTCTGATTATAACTACCAGGAATTATATCCCGCACTCGGACGTACGGGGAGATAGAGAGATAGAGAGGAAGAAAAGATAGAGAAACTCACAATATAGGATAACAAGTTTATTGTTCCCTATGTGAGCCGTTATAATCATACTATGACTATGTGAACCTGCCACGACGTTCTCAGTGTCGCGAAAAATGAAATGACATTTGTCACCCGTAGACCTGCAGGTCCAACTGTAGCTAGCAGAAAGGTGTGGGGTGTCAAACCCAATATAGATCTATATACAAGTATCACGTTCTCCCTCAAGGAGATTCTGATTATAACTACCAGGAATTATATCCCGCACTCGGACGTACGGGGAGAGATAGAGAAACTCACAATATAGGATAACAAGTTTACGTTAAATGTTTGTGAATATAAATATTTCTTGTATGAATGTACCCTTTTTGTACGAGTGCACAGAGTGATGTATCATAAACTATACCTATTATAGTTTATCTAAAATGTATGTAATATGTATGAATCCTTTTATGGAGATGTATTAGTGTTGTGAATTTATCAAACCATAGATTAACTTACGTGAGATGTGTGCGAATAGAAATCTTTCTTATATGAATGTACACTTCTGGTACGAGTGCGTAGAGTGATGTATCATAAACTATACCTATTATAGTTTATCTAAAATGTGTATAATATGTATGAACCCTTTTATGGAAATGTATCAGTGTTATAAATATATTCAAACTATACTTTTTATAGTTAAATAATACGTGTTCCAAAATGAATGGATAATATTTAATATGAATGTCTTAGTTTCAGTTCATAATGATAAACTAACTAGGAAACACATTCAAACATTAAAACTTATGATTATACACTTTGCTCAACATAATACAAAGTGTTATGATATTTACATGCTGTTGGTAAAATTTAGCAATTCTGCCCTGTTTTGGAAAAATCCTAGAAAAATCATACAAAGTCGAAAACTAGATCCGTAAATTCTGAGAGTTCGCAAAATGTGTCTAGTTTGCTCATAATTTTTATCACAATTTATAATGACCTCTAACTTGGGTGAAAAAGTCCATAATCACAGACTGGTCCGGATTGTTGTTTGAAATGATAGGCAGTTTTGTAAAAATCGCCATAAATTGTAGAAAAATCGTATGGAGATGTGCAAGTAGCCATTTTAAAGCTAAAAACTTGAACTATTTGCACCTTGTACAGTTTTGAAAACAAAAATGTGTAAGATGCCCAAAACAGTCCGTAAATGGAGTTGAACTTTTCTGATGAAGGCTGTTAGAAAAATCTAGTTATGTTCTTAGTGTTTTAACTTGTATTCCCCCCCTGAAAACTTGAGAAAACATAAAAATGTAGGGGTATGAACTCACCTTGAGTGATTTCAGTAGATAAGTGTTGAAGAAGGAAAGTGTTCAACCTAAGAACACTTGAGGAAACACTTGAAGATTCGAAGATTAAGTGTGGAAGAACACTTGAATCCAGCCTTGGATCTCGAAAATTTGTGTAGAAGAGTTTGAGAGAAAAAGTGATGTTTGTTACTTAGTGGAATGAGAGAAATGAGAGAAAATGAGGAGTGTGGTTGATTGTTCCAGCTCAAAAACGTGGGAGTGAGTGAAATTTGAGTGTAAGGGAACATTGAAGTGACATAGGTAAGGTGGGGAGGTATGGCTGGTCATAGAGTGGGTGTGGGGTGGTTGCTTGTGATCATACGTCTTTGGACTCAAAAGTCAAGAACAATGTCTTATAATAGTCTATATCCCATTTTTAGTTTAATTTTCTAAATATATGTGTGGTTGTCTATGTGTGTGCATCTCTTTTAAAAAAATCTGCAATTTCATCATTATATGACCCCCATTTGCGAAGTTGAGTATTTATTTCCAAAAATGCGAAACTCCAGGGACAATATTTGAAATCTTCTGTTTTCTTCCCCAATTCGCATTCTACTGTGAAATACTTCGCATCTTCATTCTTACACCCTTCGCATCCCTTCGCATTTTAATCACCTTCGCATTTTCATTCTTACACCCTTCGCATCCATTCGCATTAATCACCTTCGCATTTTCATTCTTACACCCTTCGCATCCCTTCGCATTTTAATCACCTTCGCATTTTCATTCTTACACCCTTCGCATCCATTCGCATTTTAATCACCTTCGCATTTTCATTCTTACACCCTTCGCATCCATTCGCATTAATCACCTTCGCATTTTCATTCTTACACCATTCGCATCCCTTCGCATTAATCACCTTCGCATTTTCATTCTTACACCCTTCGCATCCCTTCGCATTTTAATCACCTTCGCATTTTCATTCTTACACCCTTCGCATCCATTCGCATTAATCACCTTCGCATTTTAACCTAATTAATCAAATGCGATTCACAAAATTTTTCATTCCAGATGCGAACACAGTTTAGTTCTTGAACTCTAAACTTGCGAAATCAAAATTTTCATATGTTGAACCCATATGCGAAATTTTAACCCAATTGACTTCAAATTGATTCATAGATGCGAACACTCGATTGTTTTACTTTCGCAAAATGAGCATCAACAACTCCACAATCGAGTTTTTAAATTCTTGCAACCAACAATTTCATAGTCCTTGACTTCGCGTTTTTCTTCACGAATCATCCCTCAATCATCAATCCAAATGCGAATCAAAAACTCATATGCTCTTGCTTTATCGATTCATCGACCTAATACACAAGGTTAGTTGAGCTGACCGGTTTGACTCGTTGACTTTATTTGACTTTGAATTGACCAGAATTTGACGGTTGTCACATCATCCCCCCGTTAAAGGGAATTTCGTCCCGAAATTTGCACTTCGAATGGGGATCCAGGAATTTAGAGGAAAGATGGGGATGACTTTTCGTAGTACCAGAATTTGATTATGGCGAGGAATAACTCGCCCGATGTCACATGATTACTACTATGCATGCTTTAATCGATGCTAGATTTATCATATAAAGAAATTTGGGATTTAAATGTCGATGTTAGAAACACGTACTGATATTTGCGGGCAGTTCCGGAGTGGTTTCTCCCTCGGTGATTGCAAACACCCTCCCACCACCACCAGCATCTCTTGTCCTTGGGCATTCCCTTTTAAAGTGTCCTGTTTCTCCACACTCGTAACAGGTTGGGCTTGCTCCAGAGCCGGGTACCTGGTTGATGGGTCGTGCTGGTGCCTTACAGAAACGAGCAGTGTGCCCCTCTCTGCCGCAGTTTTTGCAATGCATCTTTCGGCAAGCCCCAGTGTGATGGAAGTTACACTTGTTGCATTTTGGAAGTGTTCCCTCATATGGTCTGGCAGACATTTGGGTGGCAGACCCCGAGGCTAGTGTCGAGGCATTTGTCATGACTGCTATTGTAATGGTAGGGGCGGCCTTAGGCTGTTGTCTTTTAGTGTATCCCTTTGATTGGTGGCGCTTTTTCATGTCCCCAAACTTTCTCTTCTTGTTCGTAGGTTCGTGACCTGAGGTATTTTTGTTGGTAGGTACCCATTGGTGTCCCTGATTGTTACCACAATTTGTATTGTTAGTACCGCTTCCACCCTTGTTGATATTGTTAGTATTGAAATGCACCATGACGGCTGCCACGGCTGCCGTGACTGTAGCTTGAAAAGTAGCAGCGTCTATCCGAAGTGTTGGCGCCTTGCTAGTTGGTTTGTTGCCTCTTGGTGAAGACATAGCTCTGTTTCATGACGAAAAACGACTTCGTTAGTGGAAATGATTGTCTTAAGTGCATCCTTACAATTTATATTTACGCATATAAATTTTTGCACATTACTGTACTATCCTTAGCGTTTCTACTAACGCTCCCGAGATGGAGTTATGGCAATGGGTAGGAGTGGGTTTCATACGGGCGTTAAATCTTACTCCTCTTAGAATCATGTTTGTCCTAACAATCTTGGCTGAGGAAGTTTTGAGGGGATCCGGTGCATTAGTGCTGGTATGATCGCACCCATAGGTCTATGAAGAAGAAACTTCCTAACTAATGTTTAAAGGGTGAGACGATAATGAGTTTATAGAATGGCTATATGTCGCGAGTTTTCTAACTAAGTTTATCTCATATCGATTTGTATCAAGGTTCGGTTGTTTAGGGTGTTCTGAAAACAATTTATAACGAGATTCTTTGTATAATAAACTCATGTATTTTAGTAGTTCTGTTTCCAAGTGAAACCTTATACTTGGCCCAAGCTAGGTCCTTATCACGACCTATTGATGTATGCTTAGTTATATAATTAAGGCTAGATAGTCCTTCGAGTCTGTTAGGTACGTCCTAAACCCATCTTGTTAATATGACTGTAGAAATCGTGGTTTCAGTGAAAATTTTGACCTCGATGCAGGTCTACTTCACATTTGTGCATGGGCGGGTTTTGATAATAGATAGTTTCCTCGATTAGTATGACCATTTAGTTTGTAGTGTCGTGATTTTTCTTACGATAGAGTAGCACCAACGCATACTTATGGAGCTAATTTACCAGGTCTGGTGAGCGGCATGAACTCTACTCACGATGATCCATCCCTTGTGCTGCCTGGGACAAGGTCGATGCAATTTTTGTAGCTTTGTCAATCAACGCCTGGCTACAATCATCCTTTCTTTGAATGATGTGTGTCCTACCCTGTTACTCTCTTTCCTCTTCACGAGTGGCGATAAGGTCCTAAAAAGAGAGTTGGTCTCGGGAATAGTAGTATAATTCTGAGTCACCGGTACATGAGATGGTGGGGTTTATAGTAGCGCGCAGTTTTCTGAACTCAGATTGTAGTCTTCCTGTTTTGATCCATGATCATCGCGATTTGCCGGGTCCTTGCCGGGAGGGCTCTGTCCGTCGGTCCCCCGTGGTTGAGGTCATAGCACCCTCGTTGGTCTCCACATGGTGGTTGTTTTCATTGTTGTCGACATTCAACCCTCGATCACGATTGCCCAACGGTTCACGGTTTCGTTATAGTCAAAACGGTTCACAGAACCCTTGCTATGATGGAGGATTGATTACCTCCGGTCCCGTTGATGATTCTTCTCATAATCATTCACCATTCCTCGAGTTCGGATTAGGAAAGTAAGTATCGTCCGGTGAGTAGGATTTTTGCTATGTCGTATTTGCGAGAATAGAAGTGGAGGAGATAAGTACTATGCGTCTAACTCTATTATCAATTACTTATAGGGGGAAATCCTTATTAGTTACTTCTATAATGACCTAGTGCATTCTAATTACATATAACAAGATACGATAGACCTTTGAATAAGTGATTCCACTCTAAGTCCACATCCAAACAAGGAAAAGGAAGTAAAGTAATGACCACAAATTCTAAGTCTATAATTTCTAAGTTATATATAACCTTAAGGTATCCACCTAGGGACTATAGACCTATCATTGAGGATCTATTTACTTTTCATATAAATTATGATATTACAAAATACTCCTATAGTATTTTAAACTCATGTTCCATTCTTATGTTCTCATTGTGGTAGTGTTGGTAAGTTTTTAGACTTGTTGCCACATCACAACCATTCTTGGGCATATGCTAATCACTCCTCGGACCAGCATAGTTGATCAGGCTATGCTATTCCCAAGACTGATCATACATCCCCAGGCTTAACTGTGATATCCAACAATCATTACTTTTGTTTTGCCCTAAAATGATGCTGACCTTAGTATGTATGCATGCATGTATACTTTTAACAAAAGTTATTTATTCTTAAAGGTATAGTGGTTTTGAAATCTTAAAATCAGAGACCTTAGTCCCAATGCATTTATAGTTTGTATATCTTATGTGGTTCGATATACTTAGTTCACTATAAACAATGCTCTGATACCAATCTGTCACACCCCCAAACCAAGGATGGCGGAAACGTCTGGGGGTGGAGGACTTCATGTACAGTATCACAACAACGCGTATAATAGTGCTCAAAGTAAATACAACCAACACAAATATAATTGCAAAAGTTACACCAAAGTATATGTTTACATGTTTCAAAAGCAATTACATTATGATGACAAAATAAATTGTTGACGGTTTAGCGTCCCGTCCTCAAAGCGATGAAGTTTTCCTGTTTCACTGATTTCCTGAGAATACAAGTAGTTTTAAAGAGTGTCAACACAAAGGTTGGTGAGTTCATAAGAGTTTTGTTTGAAGTAGAAACCGTTTTTCCTTGTAAAATCGATTTAGTTTGATTTCCAGAAAATCCAATATTTTCTTAGTTAAGTATGACTAGAAATAATCCTACATGATGCTGTAATGAACCCTAGAGTAATCCGCAGAGTTCCTCTATAATCGTCCAACATATAAAGTTATATAAGACTTAACTTAGATAAAACGTTGAATATAGTGGGTCTGCCCTAGGTCCACAACCCAACGAGGAACAGGAGATGAGGCGGGCACCACCAATTCTAGGCCAATCAAGACTAAATTCTTATATGACTCAACATATACGCTCAGCGACTATAGTTGAAGTCTAACAATTTTAGAGGATGTGTAGTTTTAATATCATAATAGCTTTGTATAGAGACCCGGTACTTCGTATTTGTACCCATAGAGATAAAAGGTGATTTTAAATCGACATAAAACTCATTTAGGTTTTAAAAATAAAATCCCGTAAACTTATGGATTGTTCCCTATGTGAGCCGTTATAATCATACTATGACTATGTGAACCTGCCACGACGTTCTCAGTGTCGCGAAAAATGAAATGACATTTGTCACCCGTAGACCTGCAGGTCCAACTGTAGCTAGCAGAAAGGTGTGGGGTGTCAAACCTAATATAGATCTATATACAAGTATCACGTTCTCCCTCAAGGAGATTCTGATTATAACTACCAGGAATTATATCCCGCACTCGGACGTACGGGGAGATAGAGAGATAGAGAGGAAGAAAAGATAGAGAAACTCACAATATAGGATAACAAGTTTATTGTTCCCTATGTGAGCCGTTATAATCATACTATGACTATGTGAACCTGCCACGACGTTCTCAGTGTCGCGAAAAATGAAATGACATTTGTCACCCGTAGACCTGCAGGTCCAACTGTAGCTAGCAGAAAGGTGTGGGGTGTCAAACCCAATATAGATCTATATACAAGTATCACGTTCTCCCTCAAGGAGATTCTGATTATAACTACCAGGAATTATATCCCGCACTCGGACGTACGGGGAGAGATAGAGAAACTCACAATATAGGATAACAAGTTTACGTTAAATGTTTGTGAATATAAATATTTCTTGTATGAATGTACCCTTTTTGTACGAGTGCACAGAGTGATGTATCATAAACTATACCTATTATAGTTTATCTAAAATGTATGTAATATGTATGAATCCTTTTATGGAGATGTATTAGTGTTGTGAATTTATCAAACCATAGATTAACTTACGTGAGATGTGTGCGAATAGAAATCTTTCTTATATGAATGTACACTTCTGGTACGAGTGCGTAGAGTGATGTATCATAAACTATACCTATTATAGTTTATCTAAAATGTGTATAATATGTATGAACCCTTTTATGGAAATGTATCAGTGTTATAAATATATTCAAACTATACTTTTTATAGTTAAATAATACGTGTTCCAAAATGAATGGATAATATTTAATATGAATGTCTTAGTTTCAGTTCATAATGATAAACTAACTAGGAAACACATTCAAACATTAAAACTTATGATTATACACTTTGCTCAACATAATACAAAGTGTTATGATATTTACATGCTGTTGGTAAAATTTAGCAATTCTGCCCTGTTTTGGAAAAATCCTAGAAAAATCATACAAAGTCGAAAACTAGATCCGTAAATTCTGAGAGTTCGCAAAATGTGTCTAGTTTGCTCATAATTTTTATCACAATTTATAATGACCTCTAACTTGGGTGAAAAAGTCCATAATCACAGACTGGTCCGGATTGTTGTTTGAAATGATAGGCAGTTTTGTAAAAATCGCCATAAATTGTAGAAAAATCGTATGGAGATGTGCAAGTAGCCATTTTAAAGCTAAAAACTTGAACTATTTGCACCTTGTACAGTTTTGAAAACAAAAATGTGTAAGATGCCCAAAACAGTCCGTAAATGGAGTTGAACTTTTCTGATGAAGGCTGTTAGAAAAATCTAGTTATGTTCTTAGTGTTTTAACTTGTATTCCCCCCCTGAAAACTTGAGAAAACATAAAAATGTAGGGGTATGAACTCACCTTGAGTGATTTCAGTAGATAAGTGTTGAAGAAGGAAAGTGTTCAACCTAAGAACACTTGAGGAAACACTTGAAGATTCGAAGATTAAGTGTGGAAGAACACTTGAATCCAGCCTTGGATCTCGAAAATTTGTGTAGAAGAGTTTGAGAGAAAAAGTGATGTTTGTTACTTAGTGGAATGAGAGAAATGAGAGAAAATGAGGAGTGTGGTTGATTGTTCCAGCTCAAAAACGTGGGAGTGAGTGAAATTTGAGTGTAAGGGAACATTGAAGTGACATAGGTAAGGTGGGGAGGTATGGCTGGTCATAGAGTGGGTGTGGGGTGGTTGCTTGTGATCATACGTCTTTGGACTCAAAAGTCAAGAACAATGTCTTATAATAGTCTATATCCCATTTTTAGTTTAATTTTCTAAATATATGTGTGGTTGTCTATGTGTGTGCATCTCTTTTAAAAAAATCTGCAATTTCATCATTATATGACCCCCATTTGCGAAGTTGAGTATTTATTTCCAAAAATGCGAAACTCCAGGGACAATATTTGAAATCTTCTGTTTTCTTCCCCAATTCGCATTCTACTGTGAAATACTTCGCATCTTCATTCTTACACCCTTCGCATCCCTTCGCATTTTAATCACCTTCGCATTTTCATTCTTACACCCTTCGCATCCATTCGCATTAATCACCTTCGCATTTTCATTCTTACACCCTTCGCATCCCTTCGCATTTTAATCACCTTCGCATTTTCATTCTTACACCCTTCGCATCCATTCGCATTTTAATCACCTTCGCATTTTCATTCTTACACCCTTCGCATCCATTCGCATTAATCACCTTCGCATTTTCATTCTTACACCATTCGCATCCCTTCGCATTAATCACCTTCGCATTTTCATTCTTACACCCTTCACATCCCTTCGCATTTTAATCACCTTCGCATTTTCATTCTTACACCCTTCGCATCCATTCGCATTAATCACCTTCGCATTTTAACCTAATTAATCAAATGCGATTCACAAAATTTTTCATTCCAGATGCGAACACAGTTTAGTTCTTGAACTCTAAACTTGCGAAATCAAAATTTTCATATGTTGAACCCATATGCGAAATTTTAACCCAATTGACTTCAAATTGATTCATAGATGCGAACACTCGATTGTTTTACTTTCGCAAAATGAGCATCAACAACTCCACAATCGAGTTTTTAAATTCTTGCAACCAACAATTTCATAGTCCTTGACTTCGCGTTTTTCTTCACGAATCATCCCTCAATCATCAATCCAAATGCGAATCAAAAACTCATATGCTCTTGCTTTATCGATTCATCGACCTAATACACAAGGTTAGTTGAGCTGACCGGTTTGACTCGTTGACTTTATTTGACTTTGAATTGACCAGAATTTGACGGTTGTCACATTCGGAAACTTCGTTTTAACTACTACAACATTATCCATAGATATCGGTTTTATCTAACATTTCATTTTGACGCTTATTTTTATTATTAATTAAATTGAGACACATAATTAAGCACATAACACATAATACTCAAATAATACACTTCTATTATTTCAAAATAGGTTACAAAGGTTAACCTAGACTACTATATCAATATTAATGACGAGCCCGGAAATGCAGGCGTTACATTAATCTCAGATTATGCTCTTTTATTTGTGAATGGGATGTTGATGATCACAAATAAGATCTGAATAACCATACAAATATGCTTGACACTCTCGATGTCATTTATCATCTCAGATTAATGTTCCGATTAACCACACACACTCCATTAAAAATGTTAATTTTAAATATGCCTATTATTACTCTTTATAGTCAATATTATTGTGCAGGTTAACTATATATGCTCCAATAATTACATATAAAGCAATAATGTGCAATTTTATGGTTTAACATACTTTTCACACTTTTTCTAGAGTAACTAAGAGTGAGATTTTAAAAAACAGTTTAGTTACTTTATATCATTATACTTATTAATGAGGTTATGTCCTATCAAATTCGTCTGACTAAGGACCCTCCACCATATAAGGGAGCGGTGGGTAAGAGTGATACTTAATGACGGTCATTTTATAGGCCGCTTCCTTAAACTCTCTTTAGAATATGGCTTCATGCAAGCCTGAGTCCATAGGTTGTGACAATATACGATAGTCATTGGAAGAGCGGCTACTTTTTAGAAATCCAAGATTGGTTTATCAATATGCAAGCCTGAATCCATAGACTGCTAGTGGGTATCAAATACTAGGATACCAAAGAAAGTGATTCAATCCCACTTGAGAGTTTCAATATGACCCTCGAAAAGGCGCCACAAGTACCACACCATATTGATAGTATATGGGGTTGTGGGGTGTTTTGTGATGGTTCCTAAAAACGTTGATCACCGGTAAGTTGTATTATATAGACGGTCCAAGATGTACATGAGTTATGTCATATCATAAACGACCGATGGAACTATTTTGGAGTATAAGAAATAAGATGATTTGTACATTGTAATGTTACTTGAAACAGATCCCTTTAGTTTATAAATTTATTTGCTTTTTGTTGATTTTAAGATTATCAATTGAATTTTATTTAATATATAAACAGAACTTCTAAAGAAAAACAAAGCTTCTAGAAAAACAAAACACATTTAATCTAGTCTCGAATGAAGTATACATTATATTAAAGGAAATTGAATAATCTAACCCTTAAAAGAAAAACAAAAGTTCAAAAATCATGGTCTGAAATCGTACTTCAGAACTAGGGATGAGCATAACCGGGTACCCGCCTATTTTAGTTGGAACCAGAACCACTCCCGGAACCGGATATTCTTAAGCTTTTGGTATTGGAACCGGAACCACCTACACCGGTCCCTAGAAAATTGGAACCGCTTCCGGAACCGCCGGAACCGGTTCCGGTTCCGGGTACCCGGCTTCTTGAGTATTAAAACTTGTTATTTTATACATTTCATGTAAATTATGTAAATTAACCTATGAAAACACTATAAGTACAAAATATAAAACCAAAACATTTACAAAAATGTGATCTTTTAAATAACAAACTACAAAACAACACAAACAACAAAACATAATGAAATTTAACAAACATTTCCCACTTTTAAATAATAGGATCATGAGCAACAAACTACAAAACAACACAAACAACAAAAAAGAATGAGATTTAACAAGTCGGAAACAAACTACAAAACAACAAAACATAAACAACAATAGCAATAGCAATAGCAAAACAACACAAAATAGCAACAACTCAAAACAACAGCATCAGCATCACAAAACAGCAACAAAAACAAGCTGCAACAGATTTTTCTGGAGCTTTTCTAGTTTGTTCTTGGAACTTGTTGCTTCACATTGAATGTGGTTCCATGAGAATGGTATGTGCAACATCCCTCCTGCTCTGGATTGGATTTTAACTGTACCTTGTGAAACATCCCAAAAATACAAGCCACAAATTTCATTTTTAACTCATTAATAAAACCAAAATTATATTCCAACATATGGAAATCATAAACTGTGTATCTCAAGAATAACATAACATCTGTCAAATATATCAAAGTATAAACATCCTAGGCTGAACAAATGGTGTGTGCACTGCAATCTTCCCGAGCTCCTCTTTTGAAAATTGAAGCACCTGAAATCAAAACTGAAACTGTAAGCACGAAGCTTAGTGAGCACCTCCAAACTATCACATACCATACAAAGCACATATAACAAATAACATAACTATGGGACTACTCCCAACTGCATCGGGACGAATCCCTGCATCGTCTTACCCGACATCGCACTCCTGTTCGGCATCGAGCTCACCCCCATATCCGACTGCATTAGGCATCGGGCTTACCCTGACACATACATAACATAACATATATCATAAACACATAACATAATTTCATAATCTGCATTGGACCGATGTTCGGAACAACAACAAATAACACATAAACTAGCATACATCGGGCTTGCCCCGAAATACATAATGCATGGTGTACTGACTAACTTACATCGGGCTTACTTCGGAACACATAACATATAACATAATCACATATACTACATTGGGCTTGCCTGGCAAGGGACCGAAGCCCGAAACATATAACACATAACACATAAACATGCATGAAGCACAAAGACATCAAGCATACATAACTACTTCTCAGGACCGCCCTGACATTGGAACAATGTCCGGAAACATATAAATTACATTAGGCTAACCCTGACACCGGGATTACCTTGCAGACTTACAACACTCTAACACTATCTGGTTTCTAGTGAATGCTACGGCTACACCCGCAGACTTACAACACTCTAACACTGTGTCGAACACACACTTGACCTAACACTCAACTGCACTTGAGTCTTAACTGGGGATCTAACCTGGTTCCTAAAACCTGCTTCCCAATGCCAAGGAAAAGTGTAAAACAATTTTTGGAATGTTTTCTGAACTCCCAGCTCATCCAACCCTCAATCAAGATGGCCACTCGACCGTCTCCCGTTCTGATGGAAAAATCTCTAGCCTAGTTTCTTAACCAGTCATCGGCTAATCATACATACACAAACTCAACTTCGGGAAGTTTTCCCCAACTCCCCGCTCACGTGCTCCTCCATCCAAACAACCACTGAGGCTGTTTTCCTCCTCAACAATGATGCGAACCCAATCCAGTCTCGCACTTACTTATGCTTCTGACCACTCGAGTGGTTCTCCTCCACTTTTGAATCCACTAGCTCCTTACAGCTTACAGCTTGAAAATGATTCTTAATCCTTTTCTCCATCTAATGGTCGATTTGCTAACAACCAATACTTACTATTGCTAGTGCTCCAAACTAACCACTACCGAATCTGAACCACTCTGAAGGACTAACAAAATACCTCCCGATCCCCACTCACACTTGCTACAGTTACCGTATCCTGAGTAACCTGCGCGTAAGAGGAATGACCTCTAACTAATACTCTAGAATCAATAGTATGTAGATGGCATATAACTCAATCACAAGCAGGCCATAAAATTCTGAAACAACGTTACGGATATCGATGCAATACCATAACAATAAAATCATAAACATAACCTAAATTTGAAATACATACCGGCGATCTATTGCGGCTCAATCGTAACTTCTTGCGAAACAATGGGCGTTGGAGCCTGAACTCTCTCCACCTCCAAAATGGACAACGAGACTTGAAATGACCCGGCTAGTGATAATGAAAGTATATCTGATACTTCTTGCAATCGTGATGTACATGCCACATTTGAAACACCTAAACTTGTGACAAGCAAACATATGCCCCCACACTTTCCACAAACCTCAAGATCTCCATGACTTCCAACACTCAAGTCAACCGAGTCGGAACGTCCACCTTCCTTCAATCGTCTTGATGTTGGCATCCGCTTCCTTTTCCCTAACTGCACATCCAAACCAAACTCTTGCTCCTGAGTTACTCCGACTACCCCATCAACCGCCTGCACAATCACTGACCGCCCCTAAAATCTAGCAGTTACCCTGCCAGTAACATGCTCTAAAATGTCGGGTAACTCCTCGCATACGGATCGCGATACCTCCGTAATGATCCAATTCTATAGCGAACTCTCCTGGAGACAAGGTGCATAACCCACCTCCGATCCTTGATGACACGAGCTAATAATAGGACCATCCCTTTCGAGGGATCCTAGAGATCCATAAACGTTGGGCCTTAGAGGAACCCCTAACATAGCCACAATCTCAGCGAGAAAGGCTCCCAGTCTCTCATCTAAAATCACCAATATACCCTCCTTGTGAAATCCCCATTTTCATGGCCAGAAAAGACCGATTTTGTTTATGCTTTATAAAAATCAATGTACCTCTTTTAATAAAAATGTTGTGGAATTTGTTCCTAGTAAAAAATGATAAATACGTTATCAAAGCATTTTCGAAGAAATGTATTTTTATTCATTTTAAAACATTTGGGATGTCATCGTCAATACAGAAACATAAGCATAAACATAACTTACATTTGTTATCACTAGTGATCCTTAATCTCACAGTGTAATGTGACTTCATATCAACACCTGTGATATAAATAAATTGAGTGGGTCAGTTGGGAAATCTGGTGACTACATAAGGTTTTCAACCCACAATAATATAATTATTATGTTTAAACATCAAACAATCAACCCAATTACCCATCCCCGTTATCTTCTTTACTCTTAAGGATCTACCTAAGAATCAACTATTTCTCGTTCATTTATTCCTAAGGATCATCCTAAGGAATCGGCATGAAGTCCATCATTGCCATGGTTTACACAATAGGCACTAAGTCTGCATAGTCACCAGGGATTAGGCACCAAGTCTGCATGGTCACCAGGGTTTAGGCATCAAGTCTACATGATCGTCAAGGTTTAGGCACTAAGTCTGCATAATCATCAAGGTTTAGGCATCAAGTCTGCATGATCGCAAAGGTTTAGGCACTAAGTCTGCATAGTCACCAGGGTTTAGGAATCAAGTCTGTATGATCACCAAGGTTAGAGTACATCGGGTGAACACATCGTTCACAGCACCTATAGGTTGCGAGCCTACTAGTGTTCCACTGGACTGTCTAGAATAGTCCATGGTTGTCATCTATACTCTACTTGATGACAGGGCCAACATTTGGGAACAAGGCTTCTCACATCTACCATCTCTCACCCTTACCTCATGGTCAACTCATATTTCATCTACCTATGTTTTATCCAACATATTATGCAAATATAAATACATATACAGTTTAAATCATATAAAACTTGTATAAAATCGCTCATCCAGCATAGATAACAATTACACATATAATATGCACACATAGCACGTAGTTTATATAAAATACTTCATATCTATATGTAAGATGTAAGGTTCATGCACTCACTTGATAAGGTGGTGACTCGGTACTCGGACAACGCTTCGTTTACTTTAAAATAATTTCCTTCGACGAAACCTAGTATTATTACCACTAGATTTTAGTCTAACATTTATCATGACTAATTATTAGTCTTATTATTATATAAGCGTTTAAACAATATTTTTTAACCACTATGTACAGACAGGGGCCAGACATAAATCACCGGAGGGCAGGACCATTTTGGCATATAGCACTTCTGAAATCCAACAACCCTATACGACCCTTTAAACTAGATTCTCCGTACCGCGAGTAGTTAAAAAGATATTATGACGACACTTGTATAATAATAGCTCGAATATTTATTATAAGTTCATAATAACAATACTAATTTTAAATATAAGTTATATTAAAATAGGGTAAGCATAACTTACTTACAATGGAGTTTTAGCTAGGAGTCGGGCTATGCAGGGGCAGAACTTCGTCGCTAAATCTTTCTAAGAAAGATTCGTGCAGCGCTTCAGCGCTCACCTTACTATACTAAAACTACAGAAAGAGAAGTCGAATCACGAGGGACCGAAATGCTCGGGGGATAAGAAGAGAAAGACTCTTGAATCAAGAGAATGGTATAAGAAATATGAGAGCTCAAACCTCTTATTTATAGTAATTGAATTTACAAAAACTACCCTCCATAATTACTTAATGACCTTATAGTTATATAAACGACTAAACACCCCTTCATAATACTATTTTAAATAGATTTAACTATATTTGTATTAAACTAATGTCGAAAGTACTCAACACTAGTCTTATAATAACCGCATCGTCGATACCTTTCCAATGATATATACATTTGTGTGTGTGTGTGTGTGTGTATATATATATATATATATATGTACGTATATATAATTTATACTTTATTTTAATACATAAATATGTTATTATAATTTGTAGCTCGTTCATACGAACTCCATTTTTTATGTTCTTTATATCTATGCGTTGGTATTTATGAGTACTACAACTTTCATTTAGATGCCGTCAGCTAATTCACATTCTATCTCAGATTCACAAAACTGTATCAAATTTATCGCGCTCGAAGAGTAGGGACCAAGTTTTGTCCATATCTTTAACATACGAGCTCTACTCTTGACATTATTTATATATGCGTGTAGGTAAAAACAAGATCTAAAACTTTCATTTAGACTCCGTCGGCTAATTCTCGACCGATTTAAAATTTAACAGTTTGAGGAGATTATATTGTTAAATGTCCGCGTAAAATTCATAACTTCTACATACGGACTCCGTTTTCATCTGTCTTTTTACTGTTGAGTTCCTATTAATGAGATATTCAACTCTCATTTAGGTCTCTTAGGCCAAAAAAACCACTCGAACTAAAATTCGAGTTTCGGGTCGTCCACTACTATACGAAATGTTAGAAAATTCATAACTTTCTCATACGAAGTCAGATTTGGGCGTTCTTTTTATGGACGCTCTCAGTTTAACATATTCTACGACTTTTGTTTAAATTACTAAGGCTAAAAAGTCCTCTATTGTAAATTCACTATTTACGTCTCCCGGTGCCGTGCCGGTTTTGCCGAAAAACTTCGACGGGTCATAACTTATTCGTTATAACTCGAATTTCGATGTTCTTTATATGTACTGAACCCTTGTAACATATACTAAAACTTGGTTAAGATTAATCCTTCTAAATAATCTTCCATCAAAAACTCATTTTTGATGCTTATTGTCTCTAAATTGACTAGCCCGGATCTGCGGGTGTTACACTCCTTGACCGTACCAAATATTACAGGAGTCTGGTCTAGGATGTTGCGTGTAATCTATGTTGATACTAACTCTCTCATTTGCTCCCTGAGTTTCTCGGCTTCTGAACCCGAGCCTAACTCCTCACTGGCACCTGAACTGCCCATTAGCCAACCCCGTAGCATCACCATACTGCATGAGTCATCACATAACTATCATCAAAATACTCATCACTATTGAGGGATCACACACTCACTACAAGTTCCCTGGTTTTATCTTAACCCTTCTCGAATCGAGTACGGATCCTCTTCTTTTAGTAGTATGGGCCTATACTACCTTCCACATCTATCATACTTTCCTCGATAATTGCCTCAACTCCAACAAGTCGCTTTCACTACTACTATTGCTCCCCACACTACTCTCATCCTAGGCCTACCATAGGGTAACCTCCAACCCGTACCCAATCCTCAGCTACTGAAGGTGTCTTTATAATGCCAATTAGCCACTACCTGAATACCATCACATGTGACAAGGCTCAGATAATCCTTCGAGTAAAGGACTCATCCCTAAAACGGTTAGACTCATATGTGAGCTGCGTAATAGGGCCAAATCTAGCACTCTGAGATCATTCAACCCTGATCACATGTGACTTGACGTATTCACCTAATGGCTAACTCCCATCATTAAGAGTCCGACAAAGCACAAAGCAAGTAGCATTCAGAAAAAGGGAAAGCCTAACCACATAATCCAATCATACTATTCTATCCCCTACTCAGGAATCTGTACATGCAATTCAAGGGCTGATACAATCAGGCATAACCTAAACAAGCTATCCTATCACTGGCTGATCAATACTAGCATGCAAGTCTACAAACACATAAAATAGGCATATAAAGCATCACTTCCTAGATTCGTAGCTCTACTCTAGCATGCATTTCTCATATTCATAAAATAAACATAACACAAACTTGTATGGGTAATTTGGGAGTACTTATTTGAGCTCAGCTGATTGCATGCACCACACCCTTTTTCTTTTTTCAAAAATTATTTTCCTTTTTAAAATTTCTTTTCGCTTTTTCTAAAACTCTTTTCTTTCCTCAAAATTCCTTTTTACAAAAAAATGATTTTCCTTTTGAAAATTTTCTATACCAATTCCTTATTTTGAGTTCAGACATACCCGAAAGTGTGCCCGGATCCCTTAAACCAAGGCTCTGATACCAACTTGAAACATCCAAAAAATACAAGCCAAAAATTTCATTTTTAACTCGTTAATAAAACCAAAATTATCTTCCAACATATGGAAATCATAAACTATGTATCTCAAGAATAACATAACATCTGTCAAATATATCAGAGTATAAGCATCCCAGGCTGAACAAATGGTGTGTGTACTGCAATCTTCCTGGGCTCCACTTTTGAAAACTGAAGCACCTGAAATCAAAAGTGAAAATGTAAGCACGAAGCTTAGTGAGCTCCCCCAAACTACCACATATCATACAAAGCACATATCACAAATAACATAACTATGGGACTACTCCCAACTGCATCGGGACGAATCCCGTCATCGGCTTACCCGATATCGGACTCCTGTCCGATATCGGGCTCACCCCGGCATCCGACCGCATCGGGCATCAGGCTCACCCCGACACATACACATCATAACATATATCATAAACACATAACATAATCACATAATCTGCATCGGGCTTTCCCTTGCATCGGACAGATGTTCAGAATAACAACATAAAACACATAAACTAGCATACATCGGGCTTGCCCCGAAATACATAATACATGGCATAATGACTAACTTACATCGGGTTTGCCCTGACATCGGGTTTACTCCAGGTACATAACATATAACATAATCACATATACTGCATCGGGCTTGCCCGTCATTGGATCGAAGCCCATAGCATATAACACATAACACATAAACATGCATGAATCACAAAGACATCAAGCATACATAACTACTTCTCGGGACTGCCTCGGCATCGGACCAATGTCTAGAAACATATAAACTGCATCGGGATTACCCTAACATACTCTACTACTTAAACGGGTCGGACTTGGTGCCTTAGACCCATTCCTACTAGAGGAAAACTCACCTCTTGAATTGGATGCTCAAAACTCGGGCGAGGGTATCTCTGTTAGCTACTCCAATGACTCGCCGATTATTATGACCAAAATAAACACTTAGTCAAAAACTGAGAATCCATCTAAGGGTAAAATGATTATTTTACCCCCTTTGATCTAAATTGGACCATGACTGAGGCCCAATCCTTTCTAGTATTTCCAAACTCACTAAGGCCCATTAAAGTCCTCCAATGGCCCAATTTTCTAAAGCGGGCCCAACTCCTCAAATGGGCTTTCCAACCAAACCCAAACTAGCCCTTAGGCCCTTAACTGTCTCATGGTGGCCCATCACGACCCAACATCTGCTAACCCAAGGCCTGGTCCCAAACCGAGGCCCAATAACGCAAAGTCCATAATCTAAGTGTACGCTGAGCGTACTCTTCTGTATGCTGCGCGTACAGCTTGCATGGCTTGTAAGCTACATGTACTAGCATGTATGCCCAACATACTCCCCTAATAAGCCATATTCTTCAAAACTGTTTGATCCCTTAAGACACAACTGTAACGCCCGTAGATCCGGGCTAGTCAATTTAGAGACGATAAGCATCAAAAATGACTTTTTTTATGGAAGATTATTTAGAAGGATAAATTTTAACTAAGTTATAGTATATGTTACAAGGATTTCTTACATATACAAAACGCCGAAATCCGAGTTATAACGAAGAAGTTATGACCTGTTGTCGAAGTTTCACGATAGAACCGACACGATACAACACGACGTAAATAGTGAATTTACATTAGAGCGATATTTGGCCTTAGCGATCTAAATGAAAGTCGTAGACTACATTAAACCGAGGGCGTGCATGAAAAGAATGCCCAAATCTGACTTCGTATGAGGAAGTTATGATTTTTCGAAGTTTCGGCTTTGCAGTGTACAACCCAAAGTTCGAATATGAGATCAAGCGATATTTAGCCAAAACAATCTAAATGAGAATTGAAGATCTCGTCAATAGTAGTCCAATGGTGAAAAGACAGATGAAAACGGATGACAGATGAAGAAGTTATGAGTTTACAACGGAGTTTTCCTATCCTGCCTACTAAAAATAATATAATAAAAATAAAATCAAAATTAGCCAACGAAGTCTAAATGAAAGTTGTAGATCTTGTTTTTACCTACGCGTCGATATAAAGAACGTCAAAAAATGGAGTTCGTATGCGAAAGTTATGAATTTCTTAAGTTTGGGGCGCGAAACCCCAAAATTGTTAGAGTTCACGACGTGAATACAGTGTTCACGACGTGAACTCAGTATTTATGACTTCTGGAGCCTGACAGACACAAGTTGTGATGATGCACCTGATGACTATTGAACTCACGACGTGAATATTTGAGATTCACGACGTGAATCCAGAAAAATGGCCCTATAAATAGAATTCAAGGGGCAGCCGAGTTTGGTTGCTCAATCTCTTTTCTCCCACTCCCGATACCCGGTGTGCGAAGTGATCCCGGTTTCACCGAAGAAGAACTACTCTTAGAGTCGTAGTGATGTCTGAGCATCGTCTAATCAAGTGAGTGTCTAGTTGCTTTCTTCTAACATACAGATATGAAGTATTTGCTATGAAATATGTGTTATGTGTTTATATATTGTTTGTTTATTTGAGATGGATGTTGGATGAATGTTTTAGACAACTTTGTTTATGTTTTAAACTATATATGTAATTTATATCTACAAATATGTTGGGTAGAACATGGGTAGATGAAATATTTGGTGTGTGATGAAATAATGTGATAAGAGATATGTGAGGATATAATGGTGATGATAATTAGGTGATGATAGATAGGTAATGAATTACGAGTCCAGGCGATCTTGTGGCTGCGTATTCATGTGATGATAGTCTAACCCTTATTATGAATTAGGAGTCCAGGCGATGTTGTGGCTGCTAATTCATACAATGATAGTCTAACCCTTATTATGAATTACGAGTCCAGGCGATGTTGTGTCTGCGTATTCATGCGATGACAGTCTAACCCTTATTATGAATTACGAGTACATGCAATGTTGTGGCTGCGTATTCATGCGATGATAGTCTAACCCTTATTATGATTTACGAGTCCAGGCGATGTTGTGGCTGCGTAATAATGCGATGATACCCTAACCCTTACTAGACACATATTGAGGGAGTGATCCCCGAATTAGTATTGTCTATGCGATGTAGGCGACGATCCTTAGGAAAAGTTCTTAGGAACAAACATATAAGGAAATAAGATGTAAAGAGATGAGAGGTAAATATGATATAAGAGATGACCCTTGGGATAATATCTTTAGGGAAGATTAAACGAAGATAATGGGGATGAATAATTGGGTTGATTGTTCGATAATTAAATATAATAATTATATTATTGTGGGTTGAAAACCCTATATGATCACCAAGCTCCCAAGCCTGACCCACTCAGTTTTCTTTGCATTACAGGTAATGGCACAAGGGTATAAGTTGGTGGACTTGACGAGAGATTTTGGATTATAGATCAGTAGTTATAAATAAATGTTGTATAGTCTATTTTATATTGTTTATGCTTTTGGTCTGTATCGGAACATGACATCCCGAGATTTTGGTATATAATGAAAATACATTTCTTTAAAGAAATGCTTTGATAAATACTTATCTTATTTTGTTTTGGGAACAAATTCCGCAACTGTTTTCTGTAAACAATTACTCTGATTTTAAAACAAGCATAAACAAATCGGTCTTTTCTGGCCGTGAAAATGGGAATGTCACAACAACTTCCAAACTTCAGATATGAGTTTAATAAGCAACTCATAAAGTTGATCACTCGGTGGCTTGCACCCCACCAAAATGAGATCAACTTGTAAAAATAGCAAGTATCTTCATGGAAATGGCTAAATCTCTTGCATGGATGCAAATGGGCCTTAAAGATTGCAACTTTACTGCTCAAGGGACTCAAATAACTTCATGGGTGGCAACCCTAAGTCCAAAAATGGATTTGCACCATAAAAATCCATTCTTGAAACCAAAAAGGGACAATATCCATGAGAACCTAAATATATGATGTAAAAGCACCAAGATGAGAACTTTATACCTTCAATAGGCTGGAAATGACGTAGAACCTCTGAATCTACAAGCTCTCTTAATCTCTTGCTTCTTCTCTAAACACCTTCTTCTTCAAAAACTCCAAAATAATCCTCTAATGGCCATCCAAGCTCCAAAATCACTCAAATGAGGGTTAAGGGTCAATTTATAGGGTTTAGAGGGTGGAGGCTGAAGATATTAAGGTTAGGTTATGAGATAAGGAGCTTAAATAGGGTCCAAGACCCTAAAATAAGGTTTAGGTCTGATTGGCGTACACACAACGTACATATGGTATGCCCAACGTACCCTGAAGAACATTCGCGACCATCCTGGTTAGTATGCCTAACGTACTCCAAAACTACGCCCAATGTACTGCCTTCTTCACTAGTACGCCCAGCGTATTCTCTGTGTACGCCCGACGTACTCGGCTAAGCTTGATACCGCTAAACTTCCTAAGGCCATAACTTCTTCGTTATTAGTCCGTTTTTGACGATCCTTATATCCACAAAAAGGTAACGAGAAGCCCTACACTTATATAATCTCATATATTCCTAAATACCTTCCGAATAAAAGTCTATTTTCCACAAAATCCCAAACTGATGCTTTACTGAAATACCCCTATGCTCCAAAACACAACCCGAACATCCGGAACGCTTCTAATGCATCACTCGCACCCAAAATGGACTAGATCTTACCCTTTTCAAAAGCCACAATCCTTATGATGGTCGGTTGTAATGCCCGTGTTTCCAGGCTAGGCATTAATGATGACATGATAGTCTAGGTTGACCTTTGTAACCCATTTTGAGTTAATAAGAATGTATTATTTGAGTATTATGTGTTTTATGCTTAATTGTTTAATTATGTGGCTTAAATGAATTAAGAATAAAAATAAGCGTGAAAATAAAATGTTAGATAAACCAAATATTGATACACGAAAACGTAGTGGTCGTGACGAGTTTTCCGAATAGAATGCCGAAATCCAAGTTATAACGAAGAAGTTATGATATGTCGAAGTTTCGCGACAGAACTGGCACGACACTGTATGATGTAAAATATGAATTTAAGATAGAGCGATATCTAGCCTTATTAATCCAAACGAAAGTCATAGAATATGTTAAACCGAGAGCGTACATAAAAAGAACGTCTAAATCTGACTTCGTATGTGGAAGTTATGATTTTTCGAAGTTTCGACTTAACAGTGTACAGCCCGAAGTTCGAATATGGAATCAAGTAATATTTAGCCAAAACTTACTAAATGAGAATCGAAGATCTCATTGAGGGTAGTGCAACAATGGAAAGACAGATGAAAACGAACGTCAGATGAAGGAGTTATGAATTTCTAAAGGAGTTTTCCTATCCCGGCCTACTAAAAATAATATAATAAAAATAAATTCAAAATTAGCTGATGGAGTCTAAATTAAAGTTGTAGATCTTGTTTTTACCTACGTGTTGATATAAAGTATGTCGAAAACGGAGTTCGTATGCGAACGTTATGAATTTCTAAAGTTCGGGGCACGAAACCCCAAAACTATCAGAGACCACGACGTGGCATGGCTTCTGATGCCTTCTGGAGCCTGACAGAGCAAGTGGACAATGACACATGCAATGAAGACCAAGCCCACGATGTGGAAGAAGTGCCCACGATGTGGAAAAGGAGAAATGTGTCCTATAAATGAAGGGGCAGTCGACCAAGGTTGCCAATTCAACCTTCTCTCACCCATACTACCTCGATTTACGTGCAAAGAAATACCCCCGAAGCCATGGTAGCATCCTGAGACCTGAAGCAAGTCCCGAAGCCCGAAGATCCCTAGATGAAAAGAGTTTTCGAGCCAAAGCTCTGCCCGCGAGAAGCCCGGTGTGTGAAGTGATCCCGGTTTCACCGAAGAGCTACTACTCTTAGAGTTGTAGTGTTGTCCGATCATCTTCAGATCAAGTGAGTATGTAGTTACTTTCTTCTAACACATAGATATGAAGTATCTCAATAAGAATATGTGCTATGTGTTGCATATTATCTGTTATCTGGTTTGAATATTGAATGGATATATTATACATGATTTAAAGTTGTATATGTATGTTTATATATATATATATATATATATATATATATATATATATATATATATATATATACTAATATGTTGGGTAGAACATGGGTAGATAGTTGAAGTGTGATAAACAGATGAGAGACCTCGATGTTGTTGTTGATCTAGTTATTCAGCAGAGTATGGATAACAACCACAGACTCTTTCTAGACAGTCATGTGGAATGCTGGCAGGCTCATAACATGTAGGTGTTGTGAACGATGTGTTCACCGGTGTACTCTATCCCCACATGGTTGCCTTTAGGACATCTATTGTTGAGGAAACCCCTTTGCAGTAATGTTTGTCCCGATGAAAATCCTAGATTAGGTCTCTCGTAATAGATGTTGTTTTAGGGACGTAAAGTGAGGATAACGGGAATAGGTAATCGGGTTATTGTTGGTTGGTGAAATTAAATATAATTATTTATTGTGTGTTGAAAACCCTATATGCTCACCAGGAGAAATTTGTCCTATAAATGAAGGGGCAGTCGGCCAAGGTTGCCAATTCAACCTTCTCTCACCCATACTACCTTGATTTACATGCAAAGAAGTACCCCCGAAGCCCCGGTATCATCCCGAGACCCGAAGCAAGTCCCGAAGCCCAAAGATCCCTAGAAGAAAAGAGTTTCCGAACCAAAGCTCTGCCCGCAAGAAGCCTAGTGTGTGAAGTGATCCCGGTTTCACTGAAGAGCTACTACTCTTAGAGTCGTAGTGCTGTCCGATCATCTTCAGATCAAGTGAGTATGTAGTTACTTTCTTATAACACATAAATATGAAGTATCTCCATAAGAATACGTGCTATGTGTTGCATATTATCTGTTATCTGGTTTGAATATTGAATGGATATATTATACATGATTTAAAGTTATATATGTATGTTATATATATATATATATATATATATATATATATATATATATATATATATATATATATATATATATATATATATATATAGAGAGAGAGAGAGAGAGAGAGAGAGAGGTGGGTTCAATTGAGAAAATAAAAAAGGTTGAGAATGGGGGAATCATTCTCAGCCACTCATTTTATTCAAGCATAAAAAGACACGGTGGCAAACTTGTAAATATGAGAACAACCTTCAATCTCAAATACGTATCTGTAGTTCAAACCCATTCATCGTTCATCATCCAAATTTCTTCTCCAACTTTCAACAATCATCCAGATTTCTTCAATTAAACCATAATCAACATCATCCAGTGCTAATCAATTATCGATTTTCGTCAATAATCAACACGATTCAACAGTTAAAAACAAAAATTCGTTTTTGGTTCTTTTAATTCAACCTTCAATTGTGCTTGAATACGATCAGATCTTCAACATCTATGATTAATTATACTCCCAACGTTATTAGATCAACATCATCGATAATCAACAAAAATCCACTTCATATCATTCATTCAACATCGATTATCAAATAAAACTTGAAAATTGAGGTTAGAAAAATATCAAATCGTTTTTTTTTTTGAAAAATTTCATATAATTCTCTATCAATCTACTCTTTTGTAGATTTAAATAGTCAAAATATCATGTTTCTAACATTTTTAAAAAAAGTTAAATTGTATGCACTCCAACTGTTTGATGAAATGCATGAACTAAATTAGCACGTTATATTCATATATGAATATGTTTTCTCAGTATATGATTATTAAAACAAAAAACCAAATATGCAAGTCTGTATGTTATTCATATGTGAATAACATATAAAAATTATATATATTTGTGAAAATACCTTGTAATATTCATATGTGAATATACTGTGTAATATTCATATGTGAATATATTGTGTAATATTCATAATTGAATATATCATCTAATATTCACAAATGAATATACTATGTAATATTCACATGTGATATACCGTATAATACTATGTAATATTCAAATATGAAAATATTATCTAATATTCATAAGTGAATATACCATCTAATATTCACAAGTGAATATACTATGTAATATTCATAAGTGAATGCATCGTCTAATATTTAAATATGAATATACTATGTTTATTATATGCTATATTCATATATGAATGATACTTAAACTGTAAAAAAAAAAAATTCATAGCTGAATAATGAATGTATTGTAGTAAAAATCTGATTCATTTTTATTCACTTATGAATAACGATAGCTGAATATATATATATATATATATATATATATATATATATATATATATATATATATATATATATTATTTTAATCATAAAACTATATCAATATAGATGTCTATTTGTAGAGAATAAAAAATCATGAATTTTGGTATATTTAAAATCATTTTTCGATAAAAATAGCTTATTTAAAATTAAAAAAATCGAAAAAACTATGTTTTTGTATAGATTAAGGTAATGATTAGCATGGTTTAAGGAAACATGTTTTGTTCGAAAACACATGTCTATTCCTTTCCCATTTCTGCTGGTACGATGGAGGCTTTTGCGGCAAAAATAAATGAGTGGCTGAGAATGATTCCCCCATTCTCAACCTTTTTTTCTCAATTGAACTCTTTTCTCTCTCTCTCTCTCTCTCTCTCTATATATATATATATATATATATATATATATATATATATATATATATATATATATATATATATATTCATCTACTAATATGTTGGGTAGAACATGGGTAGATAGTTGAAATGTGATAAACAGATGGGAGACCTCGATGTTGTTGTTGATCTAGTTATTCAGCGGAGTATGGATAACAACCACAAACTCTTTCTAGACAGTCATGTGGAATGCTGACAGGCTCATAACATGTAGGTGTTGTGAACGATGTGTTCACCGGTTTACTCTATCCCCACTCATGGTTGCCTTTAGGACATCTATTGTTGAGGAAACCCCTTTGCAGTAATATTCGTCCCGATGAAAATCCCAGATTAGATCTGTGGTAATAGATGTTGTTTTAGGGACGTAAAGTGAGGATAACGGGAATGGGTAATCGGGTTATTGTTGGTTGGTGAAATTAAATATAATTATTTATTGTGGGTTGAAAACCCTATATGCTCACCAGGCTCCCAAGCCTGACCCATTCAGTTTTGTTGTATTACAGGTAGTGGCGCGAAAGCATAAGTTGGATGACTTATCAAGATCTTTTGATATTAGACCAGTTGTTATATGTAACCGTTGTATCATCTATCTTTTTTTGTTTATGTTTTTGGTCTGTTTATCGGAACATGACATCCCGGATATTGTTATATAATGAAAATGCATCTCTTGATGAAATGTTTTGATAAACTTTATTTTTATCATATTTTGTTTTGGGAACAAATTCCACAACTCTTTTAAATCAATGGATTTATCTCTGAAACTATTTTAAAAGCATAAATGAAACCGGTCTTTTATGACCGTGATTTTGGGGATGTCACACTAGCCTTCGGGCCACAACCTCATACTAGGAGTCAATTTAGAACAGGACGTTACACCTTGCAAAATTAAAACAAATCAACAAAAAATATATTTTTTCATCTGCATACTACAAGGAAAACCCCTTTTGTCACAAAAGTACATACATTGGTACTGAACCTACCTCATATGACAACTTTCTTCATTAACATAAAAGGAAGGTGATGATGTTACAACTGCATATGAATGAACAACAGGAGAATAGGACACATCACCCCCACGAACATTATACAACCAAACAACCTGTAAACTGTTAAAGATATCACAAGTCAATGAGTGATAACTTATTGAACAAGAATTATTATAGAGAGAGACTCTTACCTCATCAAGTGTTGTGATTATGATTCCACGAGTTTTTTCCTTTTTGAGATTGTAGCGTAAATCTTTTAGCTTGTCTGAAACTGAACGACCAGAAAATTATAAGGGATGTACATGAACATGATTTATTTCAGCCTGTGGTTGATCCTTCCAAATAGTTTAAACAAATGTTATTACAAAATCCAATTACATATAGTTTGAAATAACAATAAACGGCAAAATATGATTACGATCAGAAAAGTTAAGATCAATCCTGATATAATCTTCGGATGGAAAAACTAGGGCGTTGAGAGGTGGAGTATGTGAGGCCATTAACGATCTCGAAGCAACGAGAATATCTGCCATAATCTTTCTTCTCTAGAGTTCTTTGTAAGGGTTTATGATTCATCCATTGATTGAGTGATGAAGAAACAGATGCAATTTCGAAATCCTAGTTACAGTCAACAGATGCAAATTTGAAATCCCAAGTTACAATCAACATAAAAAAATCGACATATTAACAGATTGAATCGAAATCATAATCGACATATTAACATAAAATTGACATATTAACAGAAAAAATCGAAATCGACATACTAACAGATGGAGGTAACAGTTCGAGAAATTACCCTTGACGATGAACGCTTATAGTTGCAGCGATGGTCGCCGATTGAACGGGAGATTAAGGGAGGGCTTCTGTCAGCGCCATACGATTGAGAGAATAGAGAGTAGCGTGTCGGCGGTTTTTTGTCGGAATGAATCAGATAAACCCTAAAAACGAATAAGTTCATCTAAAAGTTCTTTTACCCTAGTTTTTTAGAACAAAGGCATTAAAGTATAAAAACTAAATATATATTTTTATAAATATGCAGGTACCCGTTGGTACCGGTTCTGGGTACCCGATATTGAAACCGGAACCGATGGGTATCTAGCGGGTATCAGTTTCGTAAAAATGAGAATTGGAACCAGAACTGCATAAGACGGTTCCGAGACTTTGGGAACCGGAACCGCCTAAAACGGTTCCAGTTCTAGAACCGGCAGTTCCAAGATGGTTACGGTTCCGAAAGCACGTACCTGATTCAGCTGATCATCCCAATTTAGAACCATGTGTTCGAGAAAATATATTGACTTTAAAATAAAAAATGAAAAAAATAAATAATAAATAATAAATCATTTACAAGGGAGTCGTTTCCCAACTCTAATAAGACGGTGGCGGCGGCAGGGAAACATCGATGTTAGCTCTATTCCGGTACAATTTCTTCTTTCAGCGATCATATCATTACTTTATGCATATATCGACTCCACTGTTACAAGTTCAATTATTGTTTCAGAGTAGAACGTGCTCTGAATTTCACAATCCCATATCATATATCCAAGTCAGCAACCTACTTTCAGGTTCAGCGTCTTTCGAATTCTTTCCGCAGGGATATGTTAAACCAATAAATTATTGTATTGTGGAGTTTAAAGGTTAAGAGCTTATTTGAAGCAGGGAATGTTAATGATTCTTTTTAATGGCAGAAATGCTACTCGTGTGGGGGTATGAACAATAAGTATAAAATGATTGGTGGAAGCAGCAATAAAACATCTGCAGAGAAGAAAAAACATAAATCGATTGCATCTGTATGGAAACCCGTGTCTACGCAGTCTTGTTCAGCTGATAGTGAGTATTTATTCTTCTATTTGGATGAACTTTTTTCAAATCGATCATTGTGATGCGAATAATCACAATCGTAATCAGTTTATTAAAGTTAGAAATATGAATTTTGCATCTATGTCAAGATCGCCATGCTGGAGCTGAAGTAGGTAGTAAACTGGCTGAACCACAAATTGGTCCTGCAATATTATCTGATAAAGAGGAAGACAATGCATTCAAAGGGTCAGTGTCTTCTACAGATAAACATTCAATCTCTTTAGAGGTAAAGCTTTAGTTGTCTGTTTTTTTTCCCTTGAATTGTGAACTTACACTTAGTTTTCCTTGTAATTCATGTACTTTCCTTATTCGGTTTCTTTATCATGTAGGTAGGGTCTTCCTTGTTTCGGTTCATCAAAGGAAAAGGGTACTTCTGGCATTTCCACTTGTTATATTCTAGTAATTTACGTATGCTACCACTAAACATAATACTTTCTTCATAAATCATAATCCTCCACAGGGGTTATGTGCAATCAAACATTGAAGAAGAGATGGGGGTTAAAATAATATTTCCATCATCAAGAAAGGAAGAATCAATTAGTATGTTTCTTGAATCTAGCCATTTTTCTATAAAACAGATTGTGTACACTTTTGCATATTTTGAAGAACTATTTAAACATTTTCACAGTCATCGAAGGGACTTCTCCTGATAGTGTAACTAGAGCTTCAGAAAGAATACAACTCATAATTGATGAGGTCAATTGCTTTTTATCTTGCTTAAGTGAAAATCTTTCTTAGCTTCCATTTTACATAACATGCTGACGTGTCCATATGGGAATTTACAGACTGTCAAAAGTTCAGCTCTTGACTACTCACACTTCATATCACTTCCACTGGCTATAAATCCTCAATTGGTTGATAAGCTTATCAACTTTCAAAATTCAATATTAGGGTTACATGATAATACTTCCAATGAAGATACATCAGAAGAAGAAAACGGGGACAAAAGATTAGGTGAATCTACTCTCACACTTAAAGCTCAAGAAGATAGTGGAAATGTGAAAGTGGATGTTACTAAAATACCCCTTGTAAGTTATCCCCCAAAATCCTCATCTACCTCCACCTCAGGCTCAAAGCCAAAGACTTCTACATTATCCGGTATGTGAGCAGAATTATCCTTATAATATAATTTTCCATTTTGTTCATTTTTTTAATTTCTCTTTTGTGTAAACAGAATTAGGAATAGATAAATCGATTTTTATTAAGCCAAAGACATTTCACTTAACTGTGCTCATGTTGAAGTTGTGGAACAAGGAGAGAGTTGATGCTGCTGTCAAGATATTTGAGGTCAATTCAGTTGTTAAATTTTGTTGACTGATTATATATTTGAGATGAATTAAATGTTTTATAATTTTTTTATGACACAGGGCATTGAAGGTGAAATAATGGATGCATTAAATGGCCAACCTGTATCTATTAAACTTAAGGGGCTAGTAAGGATCCATTTTTAGTTGATATATTGGATTCATTACTCAATTTAACTTATTATTAATATAAATATAAAACTATTCATCAAAATTTTGTGAAACAATTCATTTTACTTGGTCCCTGAGTTTAGCTCTAAATTCATGCTTTCTTCTTTCAGGATTGCATGAGAGGTTCTCTTGCTAAAGCTCGTGTTCTTTATGCTCCTGTTGAAGTAATAGGTGGTGAAGATAGGCTTTTGCAGGCTTGCAGTATCCACATTTTATGTGCATTCTTATTTTATTTATTTTTAATTGAAGTAAAAGAAAATAAATCAACAATTGAAAATGATTTCTGTTTTTATCCTGAGCTTTCTTAGAAGTCATCACTGAAGCTTTCACGAAAGGTGGCCTTGTTCTTGAAAAAGATGCCAAACAAACATTAAAGGTAGGTGAAGGTCATTTCCTTTTGACTTAATGGGAACATGACTTAATTTTATAAGCTATATATATAATATATGAGTTTTTTTTTTACTCAATGCAGTTGCATGCAACGGTTATGAATGCCAGACACAGGAAAAGGTTCTTACATTTATTTATCTGTTTGGTTGTTGGATTATATAGTTTTTTTTTTCTTTATAAAATTGAATAAAAAATGGTATTGATTATATTTTTTAGGACTAAGACAACAAAAAAGTATGATTCATTTGATGCTCGAGGTGTTATGGAGAAATATGGTTCAGAGGAATGGGGGGAGTATTTGATCCGTGAAGTTCATCTTTCTCAAAGGTTTGTGTTTGATGAAGATGGTTATTACCATCGTTGTGCCTCTATTCTGCTCCCTCAGAATGTGCAAGTAGATTAGTTTTTTGTTATTTGATTAATGAGTTGAAGATCATGGTCATTTTGTTGAATATTTTGTATCAGTTGCTAATAGGTGAATAAATATGTATGAAAGATTTTTGTTTTCATATATTATATATATTGACCAAATCGATAGAAAATTAGTCAACATATTGTCATTAATGGGATAAATTTGTGTATGCTACAGTAAAACAAACATGACCTGTGGTTTCCAAAGCTTTTACTTGTCCACTAAAACTCATGCTACAGTAAAACAGATAACTGATAAAAGCGAAAATAGCAGTTGAATAGCCTGTGAGAAAACACATTTATGGTATTTTTGTAGGGACACCAGCAAAAATACTATAAATGCCATGCGGAAATGCCCATTTTACTGTATTTTTGCGAAATGGTCTGTAAAATTACATGTTTCCTATATCATTTATGTAAAAATACCAAAATTATTTGCAAATTTATCTCATTTTTCAGGTTAGTTTTGGTATTTTGGTATATATACGGAAACTACCTACCTAAAAGTACATGTAAAATTGGCTAAAAACCCTTTTTGAATCAAAATAGCAAAGGTATAAATAACAAAAATTACCCAAAAAACCTATAGATTAATACTGATTTTTATTAAGCCGGACTAATATTATAAAAGTCCTAAGTTTTTAACGGATAATTAGAAAAAACAACATTTTTTTTATTATTAATATAACCACAACTTTTTTGCAGAATTATCACTCTAGTCCACCTAAATAAAAAATAATAACTTATTTTTTTGTAATTTTGGTTCAATTTTTTTTCTTTTTATTCTTTTGTTCTTTAGTGCTATTATATTTATGTTATGAAAAAAAAATAATAAAAATAAATTGTTTATTGAGAATTAATGTTTCAATATGTGATATAACTTGCAAATTAAATTATATTTATATATGTGATATCAATAGTTTAAATGCAATATATATATATATATATATATATATATATATATATATATATATATATATATATATATATAAAACGAAAAATAAAGTTAAAAAACCATGTGGTGTAATTTTTTGCAAACTACATGAACCAAATTTGATTTTTAAACCAAATTTTAGGACTGAATTTTTTCAAAAAAGTTAATAAAGTTAACCATGAAACTCGTTAAGTGGGTTAGAGTAATAATTCTATGAGAAAGTTGTAACCATAAAAAAGTTAATAAAGTTAACCATGAAACTCGTTAAGTGGGTTAGAGTAATAATTCTATGAGAAAATTGTAACCATAACAATAAAAAAATATTAAAGCTTTTTTCAATTTCATATTAAAAATTTAAAACTTTTATAATATTAGTTCTATTAAGCCAAAGACAAACAACCCATATATGAACTTCCCTGTTGGCAAATTGTTTTTTAGATTTTTTATTTTATTGTTATATTATGAGTATGATAATGAATCCTAGACATTTGGGTGTATCGCCCAAATTATTAAATTATTCATATTTTAAAATTTTTTTTGTTGTATCGAATAAATTTTATATTTTAGAGCGAACAATAATTTTATAGAACTTTTATTTTGATTTTAACTAATTAGACTCCGTAATAAGTTCACTCAAAATTACAAAAAAGATGATAAATTATTTTTTTGAAACATATAAAATTCACAAATAATATGATAGATTGCTCTTATTATATGGGTGTAAAGTTATTAGTAAATATAGGTAGATTTTTATCTGATACTTGCAAGTTGTAAAAATTGATGATTTTTTTTTTCTTTGAATATGTGTAAAAATTAGTGAGACGATAATTATTCTTTAAAGTTTGCAAATCGTAAAAAAACTAATAAAATATTTTTCTGAAATATGTAAAATAATTAAAACATATATTTAGTGATTAGAAAAAATCTACAAACATTATTGAAATTTAAAAATGTATAAAAGTAATTAAAATAGATAACGTGTTTTCTGGTAGAATTTCTTCTTTCAGCGATCATATCAACCGTTTATATATCGACCTCAAGGTTACAAGTTCAATTATTGTTTATTTCACACTTCCGTATCACATATCCAAGTCATCGCCCTTCTTTCAAGTTCACCGGTCTTTCGAATTCTTCCACAGGGATAGGTTAAACCGATGAATTATTGGTATTAATTCTAACGTGTAATTAGTTTATGAATACTGCTTTCGTTCTTGAAATCAGGTAGACTTCGACTTACTTTTCTACATGAAACTAGAACTAGCTGAATTTAGTATCGAATTTGCTAAGCAAAGGAACAAATTTCTGTTTGCATCGTGGAGTGTAAAAGTTAAGAGCTTATTTGAAGTTAGGAATGTTAATGATATTCTTTTTAATGGCAGAGATGCTACTCGTATGGTCGTATGAACAACCATAAAATGATTGGTGGAAGCAACAATAAAACATCTTCTGCAGAGAGGCAAAAACAGAAATCAATTGCTTCTGTTCGGAGACCTGTGTCTATGAAGTCTAGTTTCGCTAATGGTAAGGATTTATGCCTCGGTTTGGATGAGTTTTCTTCAAAGCGATTATTGTGATTTGAAATTTTGAATAATCAGTTTATTAAAGTTAGATATATGAATTTTACATCTATGTCAAGATCGCCATGGTGGAGCTGAAGTAGGTAGCAAACTGGTTGTCAAAAGTTCAGCTCTTGACTACTCACACTTCATATCACTTCCACTGGCTATACATCCTCAATTGGTTGATAAGCTTGTCAACTTTCAAAATTCAATATTAGGGTTACATGATAATGCTTCCATTAAAGCTTCTACCTCCGCCTCAAAGCCAAAAACTTCCACATTATCCGGTATGTGAGCAGAATTATCCTTATGATATAATTTCCCGTTTATTCATATTCTTAATTTCCTTTTTGTGTAAACAGAACTTGGAATAGATCAATCGATTTTTATTAAGCCGAAGACATTTCACTTAACTGTGCTCATGTTGAAGCTGTGGAACAAGGAGAGAGTTGATGCTGCTGTCAAGATATTTGAGGTCAAATTCAATTGCTAAACTTTGTTGATTGATTATATATTTGAGATGAATTAAATGTTTTATAATTTTTTTTATGACACAGGGCATTGAAGGTGAAATAATGGATGCATTAGATGGCAGACCTGTATCTATTAAACTTAAGGGGCTAGTAAGAATCCTTGTTTAGTTGATATATTAGATTCATAGCCCAGTTTAGTTTATTAATAATATAAATATAAAATAATTTATCAAAATTTTGTAAAACAATTCATTTTACTTGAACATAAACCAAATCGTTGAGATACCTCTCAAAATAAGAACCAAAATTGCAAAAACTTGCTAAACTCAGGGATCTACTTTCATGTGTCATCGAGTTGGAGAGAAAAAGCAAGAAAGCTGACAATTTTATGTCGATACCCTTACCATGTAAAATAATAGATTAGGGATAATTTCAAAGTACACTGTCTTATTAAGATATATATATGTATTTGAAAGTACAATGTTTGTAATATAAAGAAATGGAAGTATGTTGCTGTTTAACTGTTTTCATGCATTTAGCCTTAAAGAAGTTATGAAGCCTTTCCTTTCTCTCCAAATTGTCACACATTTAGGAGGATATAAGATTACGTAACTCCCCCTATAATTTTAAGCAACTTATATTATATAATCCAATTCAGATTCTTCAAATCACTATAATCATTTTAGAAAAGCACATTCAAACACCCCTAATCCCATATAGTTGATAGGAATTTTTGTATATATATATTTTTAAATAAAGAACATGGAGCGAATGCTCTTAAATCTTAATTTCTTCTTTTAGGATTGCTTGAAAGGTTCTCTTGCTAAAGCTCGTGTTCTTTACGCTCCTGTTGAAGTAGTTGGTGGTGAAGATAGGCTTTTGCGGGCTTGCAGTATCCACATTTTATGTGCATTTTTATTTATATTCTTTTTTAATTGAAGTAACAAAATAAAGCAACAATGAAAATTATTCGTGTTTTTTTCCTGAACCTTCTTAGAAGTCATCACTGAAGCTTTCACGAAAGGTGGGCTTGTTCTTGAAAAAGATGCCAAACAAACATTAAAGGTAGGTGAAGGTCATTTCTTTTTGACTTAATGGGAACATGACTTAATTTGATAAGCTATATATATAATATATGAGTGTTTTTTTTTTACTCAATGCAGTTGCATGCGACTGTTATGAACGTGAGACACAGGAAAAGGTTCTTCCATTTATTTATCTTTTTGGTTTGTTTGATTATGTACTTTTTATTTTATTTCTTTATAAAAGTGAATTAATTATATTGATTAGGACTAAGATGACAAATCAATATGATTCATTTGATGCTCGAGGTGTTATGGAGAAATATGGTTCAGAGGATTGGGGGAAGTATTTGATCCGTGAAGTTCATCTTTCTCAAAGGTTTGTGTTTGATGAAGATGGTTACTACCATTGTTGTGCGTCTATTTTGCTCCCTCATAATGCGCATAAATGTATGAAATGGTTTTGTATATGAATATTTTTTGAATAATGATTTGAAGATCATGGTCATATGTATGAATATTTTGTATCGAATGCTAATCGATTATCGATGAGTGGATAAATGTATGAAATGGACTTTGTTTTCTTCTTCCAAAGCAGGTATATATTTTATTTTACTTACTTCTGTCTTTTGAAAAAGGATTTACTCAAACATTTTATATATCGAACAAATGTTAGAAAAGTAATTAACATATTATCATTATAGGGATAATTCTATATCGATAAGAAAAAGCCAATGTATATTGTCATTTATTGCAATTTGCTCATCTAATTACTTACATGATATATATGGCTGTTCAAAAATGTGTAAATTAGTTTCTTTTGTCTTGAAATTTTCATTTTGTAATTTTAAAATGTCCTCTAGCAACAAGATAGTAGTGATCTTGGGTGTGCAAATTCAGTTTAGTTTTTTAAGTCTAAATATTTTTAAAAGTGACTTTCGCATCCAAAAAACATTATAAAATGAAACTCGCTAGAAGGAGGGCTTGAACCTCCGACCTTGTGGTTAACAGCCACACGCTCTAACCAACTGAGCTATTCCAGCAACTTGTCTTAGTATTAAGTTGCATTAATTTTGACTTATTAACCAGAATCCTGTAAATTTCAATTTAATTCTGATTTTCTTTTTGTAAATAATTAATATATTAACCCATGGTTATAACATTATATTATTATAACGATAGTTTGGTGTTTATATAAGGAATTTAAGTTGTGTAATTATACATTTTGAGGTGACAGCCAAGCCGTTCAATCCATTTCCTCTTTTGTTTTCTTCTTAGTTTATTTAGTTTAACTTGTTAGGTTTAAAACATAACTCTTATCAATCTATTTTTAAATAAATTAATCAAAAACCACACCTTTTTATAAAAAAAAAAAAAATGTTTGCTCACAATTTTGGTATTACGACCTACTTTATGTAAATATACATTTTCATTAATACCTTTATCTAGATCTATGACAATGTTCTCTTTATTTTACATACAACGATAAACATACTTCACATTTCAACAAGAATAAATTGAGTTATCTCGTCTAGGAAAATACATCACCTAAAAACAAAATTAACCAATTTCGATTTGACATAAGATGATAATAATTCGTTAAATTGGAATGGGGAGTTGTACCTGTACATACTACATAATGGGTTTAGTATTACAGCTAACGCCCAAGAAAAAAGTGACTGGTCAAACTTTATTTGGTCAGAAACATGAGTCTATAATTCAATAGTCGATTCTATAAGAGAATTTTGATATTATTCTCGATATTTATCCATTTTCTCATAATAGACCAAGTTTGATTGAAACTTTAGTCTATAATTCAAATCTTTATAAATATTTCAAACCCTTTACAAATTGGAAATTTAGTGGAAGATGATAACAAATAGCACGTTTTCAGAAAGCATGAGATAAAGGACCGAACAACTCTTAGTGGAACCAATTTATAACAGTGAAATCTGACATTGCTTTGTACTTATTTATTTATTTATTTTCTTTTAAATGGCGGGACAATCTCCATTTAAAGTGTCAAAATCTCAAATGATCAACTTTGTATTTGAATCATTGTTTTTCAAAACACAATACTATAATAGAAAAATATATCATAATAAACAAATCAATCATACAAGTACATCGTGCAGAGAACTTGAGCAAGGATATTCATAGAAGCTTCCCACCATTATTACTAAGCAAAATTTGGTTAATATAGGATCGCTTATGAATGATAGACAAGATATTTGCGCTTTTTGAGTCGACCTAATTTCTTTGTAGCATTGAGAAATTCAGCTTTTGATACTCCCATCTTCATTTTTCTCTTTAGTCAATTCTGAGATGTCTTCCTTCCCAAAACCAAGTTCCGACATGTCTTGCCTTGCCATCAAATTCCTGAAAAGCCCTCCCAACACAACAATTAGAAAACTCATTTAGGCCCACACAAAAAGTTATGACATGACATCACATGACATATGACAGAATATGACTCCTTAAGGCAATTGTCTTTTGCAAATATGATTTCTAAAGGGAAGTAACAAACTAACTTTTCCATACGGCATTCCAAGTATTTCTTTGAAAGGTGTCTACATATCTCGGATTTATGCCCTGATGTTTTGAGACAACTTATATATTCTTTCTTCTCCTGAATGTAGCAAATTAACACCAAACCAACCAGTCAAAATCATAAGGCTGCAATTCCAATTTTCTAAATTACACAAGAGAAAGAAAACTAATTTTCACCAAAAAAAATCAGGGAGAGGGTACCAGGTCACATAAGTGCATATGGTCCAACGGAAAAACTCCTTTCTCTGGTGGTACTGGTCGTGCTCCTCTATTCCCTCCAAATGCTCCTCCTGAAAAGAAATGAATAATGCCTCATCTACATGATCTTAAGAGATAACAGAAGTAGTAAGAATAATCACTTTTAACTGCTCAAAATTTGCTACAAGAACATTAATTTCACGTTTGTAATTTGAAAAGCAGCAGGGCAATGGCAACTGCTTCGCTACAAGCAGTGATTCTGATTTCACTTATTGACAGAAACAACAAGTATTATTGAGAAGATATCGGCAAAACCCTAAATCTTAGGGAGGTTTTATCACCACCAACTCTTAAATTACTTGATGGAAAGCAGTTTGGCCAAAGGAAACCCTAGGAGGCTGTGTATGTGTGTACATAGAAGTATACATTCAGAGAAAGAGGGGTGTACCGGCGCTCATTGGGGAAGATTGAAGGGTGAATTACAGAAGCTTCGTCTCAATCAAAAATGGCGATTTTGAATCACTTAATCAGAAAGGTGTCTGTAGTCTGTACCAACCAGAAAGCGGGAATCAGTACAAGAGAAAAGGAGATGACCGGAGAGGAAACTAACCGTAGATGGCGGCGATGAAAAAGGCTGCCCGATACGAGTGGTGCTGGGGGCGATGTTGCCCTTGTTCGATCGGGAGCGCCGGAGAAACAGATGTGTGCGGAGATACGAGGGAGCGCTGGAGATCCTGACGTTATGATGGCCGGAGAAAGGAGACGTTTGGTGTGTGAAAGATAAGGGCAAATATGTAAAGTTTGGGGGTGTGAACGCTACAACTCATCATCTTTTCACTAATATTTTTCTTTTTAAAAATAATTAATAGTGTGGGAATTCTTGCCTACGTGTGATATTTTTATTGATTTGATATATGTTATTGTTTATTTTTAATTAATTTTTTTATATATATATATATGATATTTTATGGTTTTTATTTTATTTTATTAATTTTCACATAATATTTAAATTTAATAATTATAATAAATGTAATAATAAATGTATATCAATTTTATTAATTGATTTCCTTCTAATTTTAATTTTTTAAATTAAAGTTTCATTAGTTTCTTTTGTTTATTTATCTAAATTATTTGTTTAATTTAAAAAAACAAACAATTTAATTTTAATAATTTAATATTTTTCTATTTTTTTCTTATAAATTCAAACTTCTCAAATGTTTAGAATTTCATATATTTTTTTTAAATGAACTCATTTAATACATGGGTCTTACACCTAGTATTATACGATATATCAATCGGCAATGTCTTAGAAGTTTCTACCCGGGTTTGCAAAATCGAGATTCTACACATAATCGTTTTCGTGTTTGCAAAATCGAGATCGTAAAATCGAATTCGAATGATATGATTCTACTAAAAACAATGCATTTATAAATTTAAAACTTGTCCATCAGTTGTTTGTCAACAAATTCTAGAAACTTCAAAACATTTGTGATGACTAATAGTCTAATACATATCAATTATCATTTCCAATCTAATCTAACATAATTGGTTGAGAAAAAAACCATACATTAATGCTAAAAGAGCCTTAAAGTGATATACATTCTTTCTTAATACGTTTCTAAATTCTAACATGTTTAAAGTTTGAACAACAATTACATATGTTTCTAACTTTTCAATTTTCATAATCTATATTCTACACAATTTCAATCTAAAACAATAAACATCAGAGATTTGGAGTAACTCCAATCTTGAAGCTGCAAAATAATGTATATAAGTAACATAACCAAGAAATTGATGAAGGCTTACCCAAAGTGAGAATGAAAGCTACAAGCCAAAATTCAGAATGTATATCGCAAGTTGGTTCAAGACTTTAGGTTCACGACGTACATGCTTCAAGAATGTATTTAAAAATTCAGAAATTTGATAAAGGCTTACCTGGTTCAGGACTTCAAATAATCGCAAGTTGCAAGATAAAATTTCGTTGAGTTTGATGAACATATTAAGTTTCAGTTTCAGGGCTTCAAGCATCTACAGTTACAACGAAGATGAGCAAAAAAAGGGGCTAGGGTTCGTCGTTCGTGTTTGCCATCCATCGTCAATCTTTTATGTCACTTTCCCTTATGCTCTTTTAGTTTTTAGGCTTTTAATTTAGGGTCAAAGTGTCAAAAAAATGGTCAATGAACATAGAATCGGATCATATATGATTCTACGATTCTATGATCCGATTTCACGATTTTACCATGAGTCTACCCAAAAACGAGTTTAATAAGACCGAAATCGAAATACAAATGTATGATCGTAGAATCGTGTGATTCTACGATCAAAATCACGTTTTTAATAACCTTGGTATTTACTAACCCTTTTACTTTCATACATTACATATTTTACATTTTTGTATAATATTTTTATACTAATAAAAGAATAGTTATTAGTGTAACTAGTTATTTATTTTTTTTCATAATTTATGTTTTCTTTTAAAATGCTTTATAAAAATGACACGTATCATTTTCTCATCATTTTTTTTATTTTTTAAAAAATATTGATATTGATAATAAGTTAGACAATTATTTATTTGATCCCTGGTTTTTAGGAGAAATTTAAATTCGTCTTTAATAAGTTTCGGATATGATTGCTGATAATTAATTGTATTTCTATATTTAAAATCCTACAAAATCATATTTAATTATGTAGCACTTGTTTAGGGAATTGGTTGAAATTTATCTATTGAAGGGAATTTATGCATAGACTCGGCGAGTTGGGAGACCGACTCGTCGAGTAAGATCGTGATATTTGGACGCGGGTCGAGACTGACTCGGTGAGTCCGAGCTATTTAAAGAAAACCTAATTTTTGGAGTTTTCCCCATATATATATATATATATATATATATATATATATATATATATATATATATATATATACAACATTATAAACCCTTGTGGCCTCCCTTAACACCATAGGAGATCGTTCACGGCCACAGACCCACTGTGTGTGAAGTGAGAACGTTTGGGAGCTTATCTTTGGGATTTTGGAGAGAATTCCAAGCTTAAAGAGGAAGTATCAAGGGGAAAAGCACTAGATCAATCATCTACACTGTATTGGCCACCATCTTGGGGTATAAACTTGTTACCTTGAGCTTTAGTTACTTAGATCCCTCTTCTTGGAAGTAAATGGCCTATTTTGGTGCAAAATGGAGTCATACTTAGATCTGGTCCTATCACAAGGATATGGTTCTAGATCTGGACCTTCTTATGTCCCAAATAGCATAAAGTTGCATCTTTTTATAAGCTTATCCCCTCTCCATGCATGAAAACCTTATTTGAAGGTTAGTTTTGGTGTATGGCCATGTGAGGCTATGCATGCATGAAAAGTTTGCAACTTTACGTGATATCTGCCCTAGAAGAAGATATATCTGAATTTTGGGACCTTAAGTCCTACTGGAAAGGATTGTAAACAAGTTGGACTAGGGGAACTCGGCGAGTCGTGAAAGTGACTCGGCGAGTCGTGAAGGGTTTTCTCATTCACGTTCAAGGGTTCACGGGCATAGGTTTTCGGTTGGGAGTTAATGGCCGTGAACATTAAGGAACTCGACGAGTCACTGGTGTGACTCGGCGAGTTGGTGATTTAAACACGGAACTCGACGAGTGTTGGGTCACACTCGATGAGTCAGGGATAACATGGATTATTGACCTTGAATATGGACCTTGACTCTGACCAGGGTTGACTCTGAAGGTAATTATGGGATTTTGTTAAGTTGTTCAATTGTTGGTTATAGGCGGTAGGGAGGAGCAACGTGGGACACATCTAATTTCATCTTGATAGTTCAGCATTTACGAGGTAAGTCTCCTCACCATACCAATGGGTCTGAGGCACCAAGGCCGACCCATCTTATGTTAGATAGTGTACTTGCTGTGTAGAGTTGTATAGCATAATTATGTAGTGATCCGTGGTAAAGATAGCTTTTACAGCTAATGGTAGAGATAGACTTATGGCTAATGTAGAGATAACATTTATGGCCAGTGGTAGAGATATCTAAGGCTAAGGGTAGAGATAGCCTTGGTGGCTAATGGTATGAGTTATGTGGTAGGTGTTGCTTTTATGGCTAATATGATATGATGATTATGTGTGGGGTATGCCCTGGGGAACTCACTAAGCTTTCAGCTTACCGTTTGACGGATTTGTTTCAGGTACCTCTGAGCCCAAGGGCAAAGGCAAAGCATGATGCAGCGACGTGCACTCTATCTCTCTTTTCCGACATGATTGGGAACACTCTGATGTTTTAAAAATAATTTGTAATGATGGTGGATTTGAAAACAATTATTTGGATTTTCATGTTTTATGAATTATGATTTACTAATTAAGAACGAAAAAATTCTTTGAAATATTTGGGTCGTTAGAAGTTTGAGGGATTCGGACACACTCTCGAGTGTGTCGGGACTCAAACTAAGGAAAAAGTAAAATTGTTTTCAAAAGTAATATAATAGTGTTTTAAAAGAAATAAAAAAGATGAGAGTGCAACGCGCGTGATCAGCCGAGCCAAGTAAGTAGTTCTCCAATATGTTAGCCATGCTATACTGCTACATGAGCTTTGTTAATTATATGGAACTTACTATGTGTATGCTTTTAAAATTGTATACAGTTAGAAGCTTATAGCCTCAAAATGATTGATTTGATCTTATTTTCTTTTCCTTGTTTAGATGTGGTCCTAGGGTAGAATCTTTTATTCGAAAGTCTATTTGATCCTTTCTGTGTATAATTTGCATGCATAAAGGCAACCCATTATGATTGGTTTGATGGATATGAGTAGAGTAAATCTTAGGACAACCTAGGATTTGAGTTACGTGGTAGATGTGGAATATGGGTTGGTTTGGGACGAATTGAAGTTACCAGGTTGAACAGTGGGGAAATGTACAGGTAGGTGTGGAAGGTAGTATTGGGCTCATACTGGTGGAAGCACAGGACCTGTTCCCGAACAAGTGGTATATCTGACGATTTCAAGGAGGACCAGTGTGGGAAGATCCCTTCTATGGTAATCATGATCATTATGAATAATGATATTTCAGTTCAGCATGGTGGTGACAGGATTTGGAGCAGGGGATTAGGATTGGGATATGGATCTGGATCCGGTGCGGGATCAAGCAACACTACCAATGGCATTGATGAGAGGCTGCGCGAGCTGTTTGCGGCCAAGGTTACGAAGGGCATCCTTTACGCTACCCCAGTCATCTTTGGGACGGTCAAGGAGGGCATGATGGAGATTTTAGAGGAGAGGCTCTGGGTGTTCAGAGATGAGATTGATGCGGGCCAAGTTGGGGCCCGAACTCCATCGTTTCGGGAGTTCAAGGCATGTGGAGCGTCGTAGTTCTTTGGAATCCGTGACCCCATTATGAGTCAACGCTGGATGGCAAACATGGAAAATGCCCAGCGCATGATTTTTTGGATGGAGGCGGCAAAAGTGGGCTTTGCCTCGTGTATGTTGAGGGATCGTGCCTGAAACTGTTAGGAGGAGGTGACCAAACAAATGGGAGCAGCGGGTGTGGCTGAGATGTTGTGGGACGAGTTTGTTCGGCGTTTTGATTTAGAGTTTGCACCACCTATCGAGGTGCAACGATTAGTAAGGGAGTTTCACGATTTGCAGCAAACCACCGAGACTGTGGCGGAGATTACCGCCAAGTTTCGGGAGCGAGCCTTGTTGATACTGAAGTATGCCACTAATGAGGAGATGAGGCAGACTCGATACTGTTGAAGATTAATGTGTTGCGTCTTGGGCCCTTTTGTTTTACAACCGGATTGGGCTTATCAATCCATGTTTATCTAGATTAGCCTCCTTTTTCTTAGATAAATTGTTAGGGTTTTAATATAAATATATGCATGCATGTATGCGTATACATAGGAGTTGTCGTCATTCTCATTGATTACTGTAAACCCTAAATCCTCTACAGTTGATGTTCTTTATTGAGCTCTTCTGAGGATTGTTTATTAATCATTTGACACCTTTTGATCCATTTGCTTGTTCTTATTATTTATCTGGTTATTTCTCTACCTGTTTCATAGATCTAATCGATCTTCAAGTTTATTTTAAAATTATCAATTGGTATCAGAGCAGGAGGTTGTGTAATCGATACACTTCTTTTCTGTGAAAAAGCTTTGATTAGGGTTATTCCGCATTCATTGATATTTATTGAGCCGTCATCTCATAATTGACGTATCTCGATATTTATTGTTTTTGCCCTAATTTGATATATTACAAGTCTGATCTTTGAACAGGTTATTCGATCAATTATGGACGAGTCGCAATCCAATCCCATCAATATTTCAAACAGCATTGGATCAACAACGAAGATTCCCATCCTGTACACCCATGATTATGAAGTCTGGGCAAATCACTTTGAAGATTATGTTATAGGATCTGAGGATAATGGATACCTCATCTGGGAAGCAATCATCTCTGGACCTTTTTCTCATTCAGCAACTTCAAGGATTATTAAAACTCAAAAGGAGTATAATGATCTTCTGAAAGATGTTAAAGATATAGCGCAAGATGAAAAAGATAAATTTCAGTGCAATATCAAAGCGTTAAGATTGATCAGATTCGCTCTTCAATCCGATACTTTTAGGCTGGTAAGTTCATGCACGACTGCAAAAGAGATATGGGACAGGCTACGTGAACTGTACTCTACAGACGAAGATCTTGAACACTCCATTCAAACCTTACTCTTGTCTGAGTTTGGTGAGTTCAAGCAAGGAGCAGAAGAAACGGTGACTCAAACGTTCGATCGCTTCAATCATCTTCTTAGCAAGATGATCAAACATGACATCGAAAGGAAGCTTATTGAACAGAAGGTTACGTTTTTGAACGGACTCATATGTGAGTGGAGAGCAGTTGTGTCCACAGTTAAAGCGCACGAGCAATTCAAATCCTATTCTTTGGCAAAATTGGTGGGCATCCTAAAATCTCAAGAAAAGATTGTATTACTAGAGAAAAACGTGGTTTCAAGTCTAGGTTCTTTGGCCCTCCTGTCGAAAAGCAAAGCGGTGATAGAGGACGAAGATCTCAACTTGGATGATTATGATCTCACGTCTGAGGACTATGCTATGATGGTGTCAAACCCCAAGAGATTCATCAAGAAGAGATTCCCCACTAACAGGAACCGAAACTGGCAAGGGAGTTATAGCTCTGAAAAGGTCAGAGATGCACTGAAGGCTGAAGAGTCAAAGAAGGAACCGAAGGCTGAAGGAGATTCTGGAGTGAGCTGCTATTATTGTGGAGGAAAGAACCACTATGCAAAAGATTGCGTCCTCAAAAAGATGGCAGAAAAGGATGAGGAAAATGCTGAAGAAGCTGTGTTGCTGAAAAAGCTTGATGAATTAAGGATGAAGAAATCTGCTGCTAACCCTCCTATGAATGCTTTAATTGTACAGGGTTCGGTAGCTGATGATGAGTTCGGTGGCGTGGAGGTCTGGTCAACCGACTCCGAAGATGATGAAGTGAGGAAGCCTTCACATGGAAAGGCTTATGTAGTGAAAGAAGAGAGTAGTGGAGGAAGATGCTTAATGGTGTCCGACGTATCTCAGATGAAGGGATACAACACTGATGGTGGGAATGGTGACACAAAGGAACAACAAAATCTGTGCTTTACTGCCAAACCACTCAGCGTGCAGTTCAACGAACTTGATGAACTGATCAAGAAGGTACAATCAGTTTTTGTCTCATTTAAAGTCCCACAATGCTCATATGAAAAGGAATTAAAAAGTGTTAATTCAAGAATCTCTCATCTAGATAGTAGTTTAACTCAAACTCGGGTCACCAATTCTAACCTAACTGACCAATTAAGCAGGGTGTCTTCGAAGAGTGAGGAACGGCGGATGTGGATCGAACTGAAGGAGTCGGAGTTAATCAAAATAAAAGATGAAAACATTTATTTGCAAAGAGACAATTTAAAGCTTTTGAAACAGCGAAATGTTTTTTGTTTGATTGCCAAACGTCTTTATACAAATATTACTCAACTTCATTTGAATTGTGAAATAGGGCAAAAGATTCATCGCATGATTTTACCCTTCCTTGAGTTTAAGGAAGATGAAATTGATGCTGAAGCATATAATTGTGAGAGTGTTATTTCGTCTGAGGATGTTAATCCAACATATCTGTATGGACTGGACAAAATAGAATCTTTCATTAAATCCAAGGACCACAAGAACATGCTCAAAAACCTTTTGGATGAAAATGATAAACTGAAGCTAAGAACCGAAACCATACAAAATTTTGACTCATTGAATGTCAACTTAAGCTCAGAAAATAAAAATGATGTTGAAAATGCATCTGAGCTTAATGAGGACGATAATATGAGTGAAATTTTTGTAGAGGACACGGTTGATTGTTCAGAAATTGTCAAGAACGAACCCGAGAACCACAAAAATCTCATTTCAGAAAATTCTGTGGAGTTCGCTCGGTTGTCCCAACAAAAGTCCCCGATCCTTGTAGAGAAGGCAGTCGTATACCAAAAGGTTAGAACCACTCCAAATCAGGTGTACAAGGTCACAGGTGTAACCGAACATCAGACTGCTGAACTCACAGCTATTGTGAACGAAGACAATGCTGATGGCTGTGATGAGTTCTTCTGGTCAGCTCCCATTGACAATGCTGATGAAACGGTAGGTCTGTCTGAAAGGACTTCATGGAAAAGCAAAGGTAGATACGTACCAGAACCTTTGAATGAACCTGATAGCTTCAACGTGGCAAGTACCAGTGGTACAAAAGATGTCCCTCAAGAGAAAGAAATTCCTGCAAAAGAAGTCACATCCCCAAGTGAAACTTCATCAGTTCATAGTGGATCAGCCAACCAAAACCAAAAACATAAAGCTAACATCCATCATCAACCAAAGCAGATGAGAAATCAAAAACGAGAAAGGAATCAGAGATACAGGAAGAATCTCTTAGAAGGAAAACAATTTTGGCAATCGCAAAATGCCTATTTCTCACATCAAGACAGGAATTTAAAAACAGAGAAAAATCCTGTTGGATCGACAGAGAGCAATAACAACCGAAAGCAGAGGCTCGGTTCTGAGCAAAACAACAACCGAAAGCAGAGGCTCGGTTCTGAGCAAAACAACAACCGAAAGCAGAGGTTCGGTTCAGAAAATGATTTCAACCGAAAGCACAGGTTTGGTTCAGAAATCAAAAGAGATCAAAACTCTAGGGTTGGTCCTACTTTTGATCAAAAGAAAAAGAGTCACCTAGAATCTTCAACCAAAAAGTCATACCAATCTGAGCTATCTCATTCTAACTCTTCAAAATCTTCTATCTCTTCTCCACCTTGTCCTAAATTCCACTCTGTTCCTTCTCAAAAATCTCAGTCATCAGCTGAACAAAAAGGAAAACAGAAGGTTTCAGATGTTGAACCCGAATCAATACCAAAAGCGTCAAATCCAAATAAAATCAAAGTTTTCACCATTAAAAAGAAAGATGAAACAACACTAATAAAAAGAACATATTTAGTTGATATCTAAATCTGCTTAATTTTTGCAGGTTATCAGTGACGAGTAGTTTGACGAAGAATGGTACATTGATAGTGGCTGCTCGCTTCACATGACAGGAAGGAAGGAAGAGCTAAGGGAATTCAGATCTCTTTCAAATGGTGGAAATGTCAAATTCGGGAACAACTCCTTCGGCACCATAAAAGGCTATGGAATGATTACAAATGGTGATTTCACAATAAGGAAGGTTGCATATATGGAAGGATTACAACATAACCTCATCAGTGTATCTTAACTTGTTAGAGGTACTGGTCTTCAAGTCTCATTCGACGATGAGGGTTCTGAGATAATTGAGAAGAAGACGAAAAGAGTTATTCTCAAGTCGGAGCGTAAAGGCGAAATGTTTCCTTTAAATCTCAAACCCATCAAAGGAAACCCAACCATCTGCTTGTTATCCAAAGCACAATCTGACAACAGCTGGCTATGGCACCGTAGACTGTCTCATCTTAACTTCAAAGATATCAACAAACTTGTTACTGGAGGTCACGTTAGAGGTCTTCCATTACTCAAGTATGATAGAGATCATCTGTGCGCTGCATGTGAAATGGGGAAGCAGAGTCGTCAAAGTCATCCATCTATAATAAACACTAAAGTTGTTGAACCACTAGAATTACTTCATATTGATTTATGTGGTCCATCTTCTATCGAAAGCATTGGTGGTAGCAAGTATATTCTTGTTATTGTTGATGACTTTTCACGTTTTACATGGGTGTTCTTTCTGAAGCTTAAATCTGAAGCGACTCACAAGCTAAAAGTGTTCATCAAGCATATTGAAGTGCAACTGAAGAAGGTCGTTCACAACATCAGAAGCGACAATGGGTTAGAGTTCAAAAATAAAGAATTTGAAGAATTCCTGGAAGAAAAGGGAACCAGTCACAACTTCTCAGCTCCCTACACACCTCAACAGAACGGAATTGTCGAAAGACGAAACCGATCCTTATGTGAAGCTGCCCGAACCATGCTAAGTTTTGCTTCCTTACCTTTATATTTTTGGGCTGATGTTATTTCTGCTGCTTGTTTTACACAGAACAGGTCGTATCTTAACAAGCGCTTCACTCTCACTCCTTATGAGATCATCAACAACAGGAAGCCAAATGTGAAGTTTTTCCATGTGTTTGGTTCCAGGTGTTTCATTTTCAATTCTAAAGAACACCGCAACAAGTTTGATGTCAAAGCTGACGAAGGATATTTCTGGGCTATTCTCTTACTTCCAAAAATCATATAGGGTGTTAAACAAGCGTTCAAGGAAAATAGAAGAAACTTACTACGTGAGTTTTGATGAGAGCTATTTCAAAAAGCTAAAGGCCAACGAAGACACAGCTGGAGAAATCTTTCCTCAAACTGGCCACGTCACAGCCTCGATCGCTAATCTATTCGAGAACTTCATGGAGCTTTTTGATGAACCAGAGAAGGCCACTCTTTCTGAAGCCAGTGCAGCCGACAACAGGGTAGATCACTTGAAGCAACTTGTTGACGATGCTGCAAGAAGAATGAATGAAGAAGAATCAGGTTCAAAAGACCCTCCCCAACACAATGCGTCAGTCGAGGGGGAGTATCCACCATTAGTCGAGGGGGAGGATCCACCATCATCATCCCAGCCGAGCTCACATGTTGAGGGGGAGCTAAGGTCTCAAACCTCAACCGAAAGCACATTGCCAACCGACAACACTTCGCCAACCGAAAGTGTCTCACCAACCGAAAGTGCCTCACCAACCGAAGGTGCATCAACGCCCGAAAGATCAGCACCACAAGAAACCACTGTAGCTCAAGATTTTCAAGACATTCCTGTAAGATCATTTGTCGAGAGGGAGCATGCTGATATGTCATACGACTTCGACAGTCTGTCCGAACCAGAAGAAATGATAAATGCTGAATTAGATCCATCTTTTGATCCAAACTACCCTCCTCTCACCAAATGGACCAGAGATCATCCTGTCTCTCAAGTTGTTGGTAATGTATCAGATACAGTTCTGACTCGATCACAACTCAAGGCAAAACAAACTTCCTTGTTCTCAAATGTCGAATTCTGCATGTTTAACTCATTCGTATCAAAAGTTGAACCAAAGACAGTTAACACTGCTCTTGATCACTCCGATTGGGTTCAAGCTATGCAAGACGAACTGAACGAATTTGAAAGAAACAAAGTTTGGCATCTTATTCCAACTCCTCCAGATGCCTCATTTGTTGGTCTCAAATGGGTCTTTAGGAACAAACTTGACAAGGAAGGGAACATTAGAAGAAACAAAGCACGTCTGGTCGTAAAAGGATACTGTCAGGAGGAAGGCATTGACTATGAAGAGACTTTTGCTCATGTAGCTAGGCTGGAATCAGTGAGAATATTTCTTGCCTATGCTGCTCACAAAAACTTTAAGGTCTTTCAAATGGACGTCAAGTGTGCATTTCTCAATGGCGAACTCGAAGAAACTGTGTATGTGGAGCAACCTCCTGGATTCGTGAATGAAAAGTATCCCGATCATTGTTACATTTTGGATAAAGCCGTGTATGGTCTGAAACAAGCACCGAGAGCCTGGTATGAAACGATGACTAAATTTTTAAAGATGTCCAAATTCAAACAAGGTTCGGTTGACCCAACCTTCTTTCGCAAAAAGGAAGGTAACCACCTTACGATCGTTCAAATTTATGTCGATGATATCATCTTTGGCTCAACGAATCCTAGCCTAACAGCTGAATTCAGAAAGCTGATGGAGACTAAATTTGAAATGAGCTCGATAGGTCCTATTAACTTTTTCCTTGGTTTAAATATTAGACAGGGACCTGAAGGCATCTTTATCAACCAGGAAGCTTACACGAAGACTCTCTTAGCAAAATTTGGCATGATGAGAGATTCAAAGGTCAAAGTTCCAATGGCGTTCGACACTAAGCTCACTCCATCCCTGGATAAACTGTCTGTTGATCTTACGCTTTATCGTCAAATGATAGGCTCTCTAATGTATCTTACTGCTAGCAGGCCTGACATAATGTTTTCTGTTTGTTACTGTGCTCGGTTTCAGGAAAATCCACTGGAGCCTCACATGCTTGCAGTGAAGAACATATTACGTTATCTCAAGAGAACTACCTCTTTAGGTCTGTGGTACCCTTCTAACTCAGGCTTCTTCGTTCAAGCCTACTCAGATGCAGACCTTGGTGGATGTGGCCTCGATGGGAAAAGCACCACTGGCGGCTGCCAATTCCTCGATGGGAAGTTGGTTAGCTGGCAGTCATAGAAACAAACGTGCGTGTCTTTGTCTACAGCTGAAGCAGAATACATTGCCGCTGCTTCCTGTACCTCTCAAGTGATTTGGATCCAGAGTCAACTCCGAGACTATGGACTCAACATGAAAAGGATCCCACTATATTGTGACTCTGAAAGTGCAATTAGGATCTATCATAACCCAGTGCAACACTCCAAGACCAAGCACATAGCACTGAGGTATCACTTCATCAAAGATTACGTGGAAGATGGGAACGTTGAAGTACACTTTGTTCGAACCACTGATCAGTTGACCGATGTCTTTACCAAAGCTCTTCCTGAAGCGACCTTCAACAAAATTCTACAAGGCTTAGGTATGATGGTAGGAGAGTCGGTCCCGTATCCTCAAATCTCTATCTAAGAATCAGGAATCGAAGCAGGCAGACCGCTCGGTCTCTCTCTCCTCTGGAGATTTAATGGAACCGAAATAGACAGACCGCTCGGTCCCTCTCTGTTCCGGAATTTTAATGACACCAAAATAGACAGATCGCTCGGTTCCTCTCTGTTCCGGAATTTTAATGTCACCGAAATACACAGATCGCTCGGTCTATCTCTGCTTCATCATTTTTGATTAAATTCTGTTGTACATTTTTTTTCTTTCCGTCTTTATTTCTTTTTCAGAAAAAATTTCAAAATCACAAAAACATTTTATCTTTCTGTTTTTATTTCTTTTTTAGAAAAATTTCAAAATCACAAAAACATTTTATCTTTCTGTTTTTATTTCTTTTTCAGAAAAATTTCAAAATCACAAAAACATTTTATCTTTCTCTTTTAGAAAAATCTTAAAATACAAAAATATTTTCATTTATGTTTTTATTCAGTTTCTTACTTATTTCCACTACTCGTTCGTTCTGGTTGGTGTAAGCTTTGCACAGGTAAATACAAGTATCACCTTCGATAGTGTTCAAGCAGGTATGTTTCATTTTTCTCTCTAACTAGTTAGAAGTCCCTAGAAGCATGCTGCTGTATGTTGTCACAAGCCTCTATGATCTCGAGTAAGCCTTAATGATTCGATCAATACCTATCGTTTCTTCCCAATCAGGCTATTTTCCAACACTCGGTCTAGAGCTACCTTACTCTTCTCATTTGAGACATGTGTTGCTCTGCTTTGTCACACTTCTATAGCAGAAGGTACATTCGGTTTCTTAACCACCTCCTAAAATTCTACATTTACCTTCGAATCCCTAAAGTAACCCTTGATGCTTTCGGTCTTTACCACTGAAGTTTATGGTTACACAACATCTGTGTTTATGATCTTGGATTTGATTACCACGTTCTAAGTGAAACCCAAAATCCAATACCTAAAATGAATTGACGGTGAGTGATATACTCAAGTTGTAACTTGGAAATCTCATTTTGTTTTTGCGTGATCTTTTATGAAATCGTCTATACCTCAGACATTTCTTCCCAAAGAGGTCCAGTTTATTTTTTTTTGAGATTTCTGTTTATCCCATGCTTGTCACAAGATAATTCCCACCTACCTGTTCAACAGATCATATCGGTCTCACAGGTACCTCTGCCGATACTCAGTTTTATGTTGAGACTTGATGTTTGGTTAGAGGACAGCCACCCAACAGCCTATGATCAAAAGATGCCTTTCATTGTTTATTGACAGACAATTGATCATATTTCTCGGGAAACCACACAAGCACTTCAAGTCTCTCTTGGCTTCGAAGGAAGTGATTCTTGCCCGGAATCCTCCGCCTTATGTCTTCTTCATAGACATCACTCACATCTCAAACACCTTTGATTTATTTCTTTATCTTTCACACTCTTATGCACGAAAATTAATTTTTCCAACATTCTTATTGCTGTTTGGTATGTGGTTTTAAGTTTCAATTGTAACCAAACAAGGGCACAAGGAATTTTAAACGGTACAAAGATGTGATTTGGGCGCGTGAAGTTGATTCGTTTCACACCCACGTGTGCTGACATTTTCCTGGGATACACCATAACATCCAATCGCGATTTTTCAGGCGACGTTTTCGTTCCATAATCATCACGATTTTCTCTCTCCAGGGGACGGTATAAATAGGGGTGATCGTGTTCTTTGTCATTTACCAAACACATATCTTCTCTCTCTGAAAAAGTTTCCACTGTTCATCTTCTTCTTCGATTCAACAATGGCGACTTCTTCTTCTGCGCACGATCAAACTGCCACTTCATCTTTGCTTTCCATCAAGCCTAATCAGAATATGATTATCGAGATGACTCCTTTTTTGTATGATGCGTACATGCTCCATGTGGTGGAATGTCTGAAATATTCCCCATTGCTGTTGGCTCTCACGCAGGTGGAAGTGGTTCCGATGTCCCTGCTTTCTCAAGTTTATACATCAGCAAGTTATGATAAACACAAAGATCGTATCTACTTCACCATCCATGACAAGAAAACCTCCATCTCCAAAACCTAGTTTTGTTCTCTTTTAGGGCTTGCTGTCGATTCATCCGTCATCTCACCAGACTTTATCTCGATTGCCCAGCTTTTTCTCGATGATGTACGAGATGGGTTATACTGATGTACTTACGACGATCGCAAAGGTCAAGAAGTCCTGTCTCCCTTCGCTGTGGAATGGCTTGCTTACCCTGTTAATCAAGGGTTTAGCGGAACGCTGTGGTGGTTCTGATACCACGAGCAAAGGATTTCTCACCATTCTCTATGGTCTTTACAATGGCATCAACTTAGATTATGGCTCCATAATCTGGTCTCAAGTCGTTCAGAGTCTTAACACCACAACCCGGTATTCTGAGATCTCCTGCGGACGCATCTGGACGCTCATCACGAAGAAAGCCATGGATTCTCTGGAAATCCCCGTGATGAAGGATGCTCTTCTGGCTTCAATAGCTTCTTTCCATACTAAGAAGATTATTGTCTCCGACCCGAGTAAGTTTCAACATTATGGATTAATTCCTGAATCCATGTACAGGTGTGTCACGCCTCATAGCAAGGTCATGGCCGATTACAGCAACAGAACTCCTCTGCCTCCAAGGGTTCTGACTGACGAACAGAAGGCTGCCTTGGAAGCCCTAGATCAACCTGCAAACCGTGGCAAGCGGGCTGGTAAAAAGGAAAAAGAAGCGAAGAAGGAAACAGAACCGAAAAAGGAGAGAAAGCCAAGATCCTCTAAGCGAAAACATGATGCAGAAGAACCCTCTCAATCAAAATCCAAGAAGTTTAAGAAGATGGCTAAAATGGCCAAAGGATCCTCTTCTCCTGGATCTGCTCAAAATGAAACAGCAGAAGCAGAGGCTGCCGCTCCTCATGCTTCACCAAAAGAGCCAACTCCTGCTCAGTCTCCTCAAAAACCATCCTCTCCTACAGATACTCATATTCCCTCTCCACCAGTATCTCCCAAAGTCACAAAACTACCCACTCCTCCACCTTCTCCTAAAATTCCTACCCCACCCCGATCACCGAAACAGAATGTTTCACTTTCTGTTCCTATCATCATCACTCCCACTACAACAGAACCAACCTTTTTACCCACCTCAACCATTCCTTCCTCTGTCACTATCCCTACATCTTTGATCCCCACTCCAATCATCACCGAATCCGTTACTACCACCTCTTCCCAACCACCAGTAACAGTCAATGTATCTGATACAGGGGCTACTACTGTGGTTGAAACACCTGTAATTCACATACCACCATCACCTTCTCCATCCTCAACCTCTGGTGCTACTTTGGGTGGTGACGATGAAGAGTATGATTCTCTTTATTATAGCCCATACCGGATTCCCACTGATACTGATGCAGATACCCCCATTACCAGTCAGCAGCTTCAAGACATTCATGATAAACTCGATAGTTTGTTGGCTGATAATAAAGCCTATGGGGGTGTGGTGCTGAAAGCCTTTATCGAATCTACAATCAAGACGTATACTGATGCTCTGGATCGCTCCACTGATGCTATTGACAAATCAGCTGCTTCATGCTCCAAAGCCACAAAGGAAGTCTTTGAGGTTGTACACACAACTCAGATTTTTCTCGATTCACTCAAAGCACACGCTGATGCTAATGCGGCCAAGTATCAAACGTCTGTAGACTCATTTTCGGCTACCCTTCAGGGTGAAACTTCCAAGTTCGAGGCTCTGCGTGCTGACCTCAAAACTGAATCCACCTCTTTTCTTCAATCTTTGGATTCACGTTTTGCTTCTCTAGCAGCAAAGAGTACTTTAAAATAGGATCTTGTCAAGCATCAGGCAACTATTGAACTTCAGAAGATACAACTGGCCCAGGCACAACAAGAAATCTCTTTATTGAAAACTCAGCGGGCTGTTCTTCAAAGTTGTGCTGGTGATGTCAAGAACATGTTGACTAATGTCCTTGAAACTCATGATCCCTTTCTTACCCTTACCATCCGACAGCATCTCCAGACCAAACTCCTTCCTGCCATAACTATTCTGAGCGAGATGAAGGGTGTCTCGGAGAAGCCTGTTCTTCCGAGACAAGGGGGAGAGGAGAGTATAACAAAGACAGACCCGAAGGATAATTTAGCTTCGGGTTCTGGAAAGTAATTACTTGTTGAGAGCGAGTCAGACACTGATGAAACTATTGCTGAAGCTCTTCAATGAAAGAAAAGAGATAAAGAGCTGGATGAGACTCTGAAAATCGCTCGAGAGGCAGAGGCCAAAGAAAGAAGAATCAAGGAGGATGAGGATGCCTTAAAGGCTAAGAAGACTCTGTTTCCAGAATGGGATAGAGACACACTCATTAATCAAGCGATTGAGTTTCCCTCCATGTATTGGTTGGAACCGATTGCATCTTTTGAGTGTGAGAATACCAAAGACTCGCAGTTTGACATGCCGATCACACGAAAGGCTTTTACATTTCATTGCTTCGATGTCACTGCTGATGTCCCTCATCCAAACTTGAAGGTTGACAAAGAATTGATAGATTTTTATTTGAAGTATGGTCAACCACAGTACTTGACATGGAGTGCACAGAAGATTGTAAAGGTCAAGGTACTGAAACCAACACAGGCTGGGAAATTTGTGAACGTTAATTTCAAAGTCAATAGAGGAACGACCAACATAGAACATTTTATTTCTATGGCAGATCTTCCCAGTCTGAATCCTCATGATTGGATTCTGCTATACAACATTCTTCTCTCAAATCAATGGGAGTATGAACCGATTCTGAAACATCTCAAAAGAATGTTGGCTTCCTATATCCATGAGCTTACCACTATGGATCAGGAAATAGCAAAGATTATGAACAAGAAACCGACCGTCAAGCCCACTTCCAAGACAGGAGATGTGCACAAAATGAAGTTAGGGAAAATTGACTCTTCAAATCTGACGGTCATGTTCACAAGGGGCGATAAGCACAAGTTTCTGTTTGCTTTGGTAGACAAGCATCTATTTTCAACAGATTGCCTGGAGCATATCATAAACATCATTCACCGATGCAAGCAGAACTCTATAGCAGACAAGAAGAATTTTACAGATATGCTTCGGTGGTATATCACTTTCAGGCATCACATTCTGGCCATTATACTGAGGATATTTGAAACGGTGAAGAAACCATCTGCTGTTAAAAGGGGATGAAGCCTCTGTGTCAAAGACGCAAAGGGGGAGATTGTTGAAGATTAATGTGTTGCGTCTTGGGCCCTTTTGTTTTACAACCGGATTGGGCTTATCAATCCATGTTTATCTAGATTAGCCTCCTTTTTCTTAGATAAACTGTTAGGGTTTTAATATAAATATATGCATGCATGTATGCGTATACATAGGAGTTGTCGTCATTCTCATTGATTACTGTAAACCCTAAATCCTCTACAGTTGATGTTCTTTATCGAGCTCTTCTGAGGATTGTTTGTTAATCATTCGACACCTTTTGATCCATTTGCTTGTTCTTATTATTTATCTGGTTATTTCTCTACCTGTTTCATAGATCTAATCGATCTTCAAGTTTATTTTAAAATTATCAGATACCATTCCATGCTGAGGGATGATATCAGGGAATTTGTGAACTTTACAGGGTGCAAAACCCTAAACGAGATGATAGAGAAGTCCGGGAATAGGAGATGGAGTTGGACTGCCGCACCAAGCGGAAGCCGAAGCAGGCACATACATCAGTAGGACAGGCTAAAAAGCAGAATACCTCGGAAACTTTTAGCAAGGGTCAGCAAGGTCGGGGATGGTGTGCCAAGTGCAGTAGGGTGCACAGTGGAGCTTGTCGTATTGCAGGTGCGGGGTGTTATGCATGTGGCCAGCATGGCCATATGTGCAGGGACTTCCCCACCAAGGGCTTGATCTGTTTTCACTGCAACCACACCAGCCATAAGCGGGTCAATTTTATTTAGTTGTAAGGAGGGGGAGGAGCGGTGGCGGCACCTGCACCTGCCACAATGAGAATTGCCGATGGTCGCCCAACTAAGGTGGAAGTCCCGGTGGTAAAGAGTCGTGTGTTTCAGCTGACTACCGAGGAGGCTCGAGCTACGTCGGATGTTGTAGCTGGTATGTATCTAATATTCTCTGTCTATATTATTCTTGTATGACTTATGTGTAATCTATGCTTGCATAGGGAACTTTATGGTCAATGGTATGTTTGCTCATGTCTTGTTTGATTCGGATGCTACCCGATCGTTTGTGTCACTTCTGCTTAGCAATAAGTTCTAGGACACGTCAGGGGGCTTTGGGTTCCCCAGTTGAGGTAGAGATTGCGAACGGTCGCATTGTTAATGCTGCAAGGGTGTATCGGGACTGTGTCTTGAATGTGCTTGGTGAGAGATTTTTGCGTCGACCTAGTCCCGATACCGTTGCGAGGGTTGAAAGTGAGTATCGAAATGGATTGGTTGGGGGCCAACGGGGCCATGATTGAATGTGAGCATCAGTTGGTGCGGGTTCGAACCCCAAGAGGGAGAGAACTGGTGATACATGGTGATAGGGCATCGTAGGGGCCGACCCTCTGTTCGACTGCGATGGCTAGGAGGTTCCTGCAATAGGGTTGTTTTGGATTTCTGGCTTATATATTGGATATGAGGGTAAAGACCATGAAGGAAGTGGGTAGTGTGCTATTTGTACAAGATTTTCGGGATGTTTTTCCCAAGGAGTTACCGGGAGTGCCTATGGAGAGGTAGGTGGAGTTTCGATTTGACTTGGTGCTGGGTGCCACACCGATTGCAAAGGCACCATACCGGTTGGCACCACCTGTGATGCAAGAGTTATCTACACAGATTCAAGAGCTCTTAGACCGATGGTTCATTCATCCGAGCACTTCCCCATGGGGAGCACCGATCCTTTTCATGAAAAGAAGGATGGATCCCACAGGATGTGCATTGATTATAGGGAACTAAACAAGCTAACAGTGAAGAACTGTTATCCATTGCCGAGGATTGATGATTTGTTCGATCAGTTGTCGGGTGCATCTTGGTTTTCCAAGATTGATCTTCAGTCGGGGTATCATCACATGAGGATTAGGGACGATGACATACTGAAGACAACTTTCATGACTCGGTATGGGCACTATGAGTTTGTGGTGATGCCGTTTAGGCTCACCAATGCCCCCACATCGTTCATGGATATCATGAACAGGGTGTGCAGACCGATGCTGGATCGGTCGGTAATTGTTCCTATTGATGATATCCTGGTCTATTCTAAGACCAGGGAGCAGCATGAGAAACATTTGAGGGAGGTGTTGGAGACTCTAAGGGCAGAAAATATGTATGTCAAGTTCTCAAAGTGTGATTTTTGGCTGCAACAGGTACAATTTTTGGGGCATATCATCAATCAGGAGGGTATTTCGATTGATCCAGCCAAGGTTATGGTTGTGATGCAATCGGAAGTACCGAAGAATGCATCAGCGATTCAACTTTTTGGGTTTAGCGGGTTATTACCGAAGATTTATTCAAGACTTATCTAAGATTGTTATGCCATTGACTTGGTTAACCAAGAAGAATGTGGCATTTTGGTAGGGCTTGGATCATTATTTGGCCTTCGAGACCTTGAGACAGAGGTTGTACATGACCCCAATCCTTGTACTACCCGAGGGGTTTGATGATTTGGTAGTATATGCAACGCTTCGATTTCAGGGTTGGGTGCAGTACTGCTATAGAGGGGGCACGTGATAGTGTACGACTCGCGATAGTTAAAGCCGCATGAGGCAAATTACCCCACTCACGATATAGAACTGGGGTAGTGGTGTTTGCGCTCAAGATTTGGAGGCATTACTTGTATGGAGTGCAGTGTACCATTTACACTGACCACAAGAGTCTGAAGTATTTGATGGATCAGCAGGACCTCAAAATGCGACAGAGGAGGTGGTTGGACGTGCTAAAGGACTATGATTGCTAGATTCTATATCATCCAGGGAAGGTCAACGTAGTGGACGACACTTTGAGTCGTAAGACGGTGGATTCCCCGACTGGGAACATGTGTTTGATAATGACGGTGATCTCTCTATTGTTAGAGATGATCAAGGAGGCCTAGGTCGAAGGTGTGAAGAAAGAGAATTGGAAAATAGAGATAATATGAAGAAAATATCCTTTGTTTGTCAAGGATGGTCGTGGCCTCTTGATGCAGTGTGACCAGGTGTGGGTACCGATGACTAGGGGAGTGAGACAGAAGATATTGGAGGAAGCGCATAAGTCCAAGTTCTCTATACATCCAGGAGCTACGAAAATGTATAGGGACTTGAGGCTGAGTTATTCGTGGAATTGCATGAAGCAGGAAATTGCTTGGTTTGTAGAGCAATGCTTGACTTGTCGGAAGGTCAAGGCCGAGCATCAACGACCTCATGGTAAGGTCCAGCCGCTACCCGTTCCCATGTGGAAGTGGGAGGAGATCACAATGGAGTTCATTACGAAGTTTCCAAGGACGACGAGGGGTGTGGATGCCATATGGGTGATTGTGGATAGACTAACGAAGAGTTCCCATTTTATTCTGATTTTTGAAAGTATATTCACGAAGAAGTTGGTGGATGTTTACATTCGTGAGGTGGTGGCTAGACACGGGATGCCTGTGTTAGTAGTCTCTGATCATGATGTTCGGTTTACATCCGGATTCTAGAAGAAATTCCACGAGGAACTAGGCACTCAACTACATTTTAGTATAGCGAATCACCCCCAAACCGACAGTCAGAGCGAGAGGACGATACATACACTGGAGGATATGTTGTGGGCATGCATGTTGGATTTTGGAGGAAGTTAGGATACGTATCTCCCACTGGCAGAGTTTTCATACAATAACAATCATCATGCTTGTATCGATCGTGCCCCGTTCAAAATGTTATACGGTCGAAGGTGCAGGACCCTGGTTTGTTGGGATGAGGTTGGACACCGGGTCATGGGGAGCACTGTGGTAGTGCTCAAGACTACCAGATTAATTCAACAAGTGTGCGAACGACAGCGAGTCGCGTAGAGCCGTCATAAAAGTTATGCTGACAGGTGGTGATCAGACTTGGAGTTACGTAATAAAAATATGAATTTAGTGTTACCTTCAAATATGAATTTAGTGCTACCTTCAAATATGAATTTAGTGCTAACACATGAAATTGCACTTTTCACCTTGTTAATTCGTTAGGGGAGCCTGTGTGGTTAACTGGCACAGTAATATGGGACTGACAATGTGTTGTAAAGGGTAGTTTTATGTTAATCATAGATCAATAGAGCATGTGTGATTAACCGACACATTGATTAGGTGATATGTAATATCGGGTGAAACAAGATAATTTGCATGGTTATTCACACCTTGTTTGTGATCCTCGGCGTCCCAGTCAAAAAACTAAAGGGGACAATCGAGATTTAAACATGCCATTGAAAAGTTCTATGAATCTCAAAGGATATAGGAATTTCAAATCCAATTAAAGCTTAATAATATATTTTGGTTTTCATGGTGGAAATTGGTAAATCGTCATTTACCTACCTTCAAATATTTTACAATTGGATTACGACATCCCTCTTCACAATTGTAAAATATTGTGTTGGGTCCTAGCCTTAATATGTCATTTTGGGTGTTATATTAAGGACTTAAATCAACTAACTTGAATCTCTTCCTTTATAGATGTCTAGGTCAGACAACTATGTTTTTCCTGAATCTGTTGGAGTAGGCTTTCCACATGAAGATGATATTCCACAATATCATACTTCACTTCCTCCACCTCCTCTGGTTATTCTCCCTTAACCACAAGCTTAAAGACTTGAAAAGTTCAAGGTCACTCAAGCCTATTGGCAAGTAAACACCAAGATGGAAGGTTTGTATGTGTACACATGTCTTGGAGATGAAGTTACACATTAATAGGCTGGGAATGTTATGAGTCATTGTTTCGAGGAAGTTGGCTGTTGACTTGGTTATTCAGTCACTTCCTGAGTCGTATAGTCAGTTTGTTAAATACTTCTATATGACAGACGGCGACATGACCCTTATTGATCTTACCTATTTTCAAATTGCTGCCGAATCAACAATGACTTGGTGCAATAGTAAAGCAAACTTGATTGGATGATCTACTCCCCAAACTTCCATGGACATTGATAATGGAAACATTGGAAGTCCTGAAAAGTCTTCTCTTCCCAATGGAAAGGGATCGGTCATAGTCAACCTAGTTGACCAAATGGTAAAGAGAAAGGTTAAGTCTGAGATCGTCCCGTGTGGCATTCCAAAAGAATCTCTTTGCTTTTATTCCCAAGAGAAGGGACATTGGTTGCAAAGCTGTCATATCTACTTGAAGGACCATAAGGATGGTAAAGTCAAAAAGTTTCACTTTGCTTCATGTAAGTCAACTATCTAACTCTGTTAAGTTCTTATTTGTATATTCTTAATACACAATGTGATGAGATTACATTTTGATGTTTTGCAGAATCAAAGAAAAGAAAGGAAGCTTAAAGGAAGAGTATGGTGAATCTAATCGCGAGGATGGATTCAATCGCATGGTTTGATGATCAAATTTTTGAGTTGTTGCTTAAGAGTTATGATATACTGTTTAGAAATTTGTAATATCATAGTTTTATTTTGTAATTGCATTGTAAGGAAAAGTTTTCTGCATTTTTATAAATAAATAAAATTTTGATTTTTATCTTTTTCTGAATTTCCTTGCAATGGCATTCATGAAAATTGATGTTTGTATATTTCTATCGTTAGCAATATGGATATGATTCTTTCGTTTGTGGTGGTGTCAAAATTTACCAAATAAGGAAACATTCTCATCACCCAAGTTTCAATTGGACAGAAACTTGGAATCATGCAGCTTGTATTGTAAGATGAATGAGAACCTTCATCTTTAGGAAAGCGCTGGTTAAGTCAATCACAAAGAATGATAAGATTATTCGTTATGGTTTACTAAAGTTAGTAAATATGGTTATGATTACTAGATTAAGTATAATTATGAGTCATTGAAAAGTCTCAATGTATAGCAGAACGAATAAGAAGAATCAAAGTCGGCAGAAAGATAAAAGTTTCTCTGATCTGAAAAGATGGGAGATTACTTGAGTATCGTGTTTTATGATCATCTTAATGATTATTAAAACCATATCACAATTTGATCCTCTAAGGACACCTCAGTGCGTTTGTTGGGCTAAGAATAGGAATTAGGAATTATTGAAAAGGCTAAATCAATTAAGACAAATCGTACTTCGTTCCAAAATCAAATCTTAGAGTCATCCTCCAAGATTGTATATTGAGTGACATCAGTAAATGTAGAGTAAAATGTTTTCTACTCTTGTACATTTGAAATTGGTAAGTTGTAATGTTTTGGATAAAACAAACATCAACTAAGACCGATTGTAAACAGTTTGTGTTGATAAGAAACCGTACTGACTCTTGAATACTTGTTTCTTGACAGAGAGAATCTTATATTTCAAGAGGGCAGTGAGAGTCTTAAAGATCTTGACAAGTTTTAAGAACTGATCAAGAATAAACCTATTGTTAATCACTAGCACACCACTTGAGGTTTGTAACCTATTGTGTTGATATATTATTATTTCTGTGCCATTTCAGTTAAAGTTGACTATTCATGTGAGTTCTATGAGTTCTCAATTGTTTGTGTAGGGCAAAACACCTTGGTTAGTGAAAGTTCATTGAAGAGTAAGGTTGATCTGCTGAACAACTTGGAAGACATGGTAGGCCCTCGTGCTATCGAGTGGCAAGAGATTAAGATTAGATAGGTTGAGTCCATATGAGTTTGGATTTTTCACTAACCTTTCCTTAAGATTATGGTTATGACAAATTCACATGGATAGGAACACATACACCTTAAAAATCTAAGCGTCATAAGGTTTCTCTCAAATTTATGAAAATGATTGTGAGGAAACGCTTTCACTAAGTGGATTTTAAAGAGTTAGCAATTGTGATATTTTCATTCTCAAATTCGATTATGATTATGACATCCCTCTTTATAGTTTGAATTTTGTTGTAAGTTCTAAAATTGTTTAGATATACATATGAGATTTCTAATAAAAGGTGTGTGAGCTAAGATAAAGGCTTATCGAAGCATCCCGTGTCAGAAGTCTAGACTTTGGTAAGTAAGTCAACAAAGTATTGATTTCTAGAAGTCCAACTGATTTTTGGATTTATGTCATGGCTAGTGGGATCATAAATGTTGAGCAAAATTATTATGGTAAGTGATGCAAGATAGCAATGTTAATTATAGAAAACAAAGTTTTCAATTCGCAAAGTTACAGGGTTGAAAAGTTGTTTTGCTATAATTAAGGGAGAGTAACTTATACTTCATTTCAAATTTAAAAGTTTAGATTGCGATTTTAATAAAATTTAGTCAAGGATTTATATGAATACCATGTTGAAATGCTTCAACATTGAAAATTTTATATATGGAAATGTTATAGCAAGAGACTAGTAAAATATCATGTCTTTATGTAAAACATTATGAATCGTATCCCATTTGCTTCGAGTATAGGATCGATTGCATATGATATAATATTCATGTGTTCTAATTTTCCAAATGCCTATGGCATTAAGAGGGAAAAAAAGACTAGAACAAGATATGACTACAATTATTAAACAACTGCTAAGAACAATCTAAGGTTCGCTAAAGATTGGTTGCTTACCGATAGTTGGAAGTATAGTAATGGATGGACCATATTGATATTATTATGAATAGACAAGATTCTATTAACAATGAGTTGTCATATGGAAAATATGGAAATGTTTCCATAATTGAGTTGGATATCAAGAATCTATGAGAAAGTTAGAAACTTTTATGCAAGAAGGATTTTTAAAGGAATGTGCTTTGAATATGAGACTTCGGATCTATGGAATTGTATTGTAACAATCTCCAATGGAAAGTTTTATAATTGAAAAAGTCTCTGTGACTTGTGTACATAGTCATTACAAAAGGTCACTGCATATAAATTTAGAGTCTAACAAATTATAGTAAGTGGCAAGAACTTGGTACTCTTACACTTACGATAAGGATTTGGAATTGTGAAATGAGTATTGTTGGAAATGTTTACAATTGATCTATTTCACAAAGTAAGGACCATAGGTAAACATAGTATGCATGCTTGGAGCATGGGATAACTATTGTTTTAATTCAAGTATTAGTTGATAATTTAAAACAATATACAATGAATAATGAGTAATTAATATGGTGATTAAATAGAAGGTGTTTTGTTTACACTCAAAATTTTTAGGGCCATATAGGATTAGTATTATTCTTGTGTTTCACTTTACATGTTTTGACTTCCAGAATAATAAGATTATTCAAATTATCCACAGTCGATCATACTTTAGAAGTATGTATGGAAGAAGATTGTCACAAGTTGGCTTGTAGATTGTCTAAGGCGTTAGGCATAGCAACAATTTGTTACACCATTCATGAGTACTTCTGAAATAAGATTTGAGTATTGGATCAACCCGCGCTCACTTGAATCACTTCATGGAATTTATCACGAGTGATCATGTGACGATATTATCATATAAGTCTTCAAACCTTGATATATGAGTTGTTGACTATGAATTAGTTGTGCATTGACGATACGAAAACGCATCAGTAACTTGGTGTTATAAAACGTATCGTTGTGCATGATTTAATGAGTACTTAGTACAAGCATATGATGTCGAAGTTTATCTGTTCCCTTTTATCCTAAGAGGACTAAAAGCAATATCTTGGGCCCCTAGATGATTCTATTTTTACTATGTGTCGGGCCCGGTCATAACTAAATTGATGTGTTCAGTTATGTTTTATGTTAGATGAATCGGATATCGAGAAACAAAGTGCTGGACAATATGTATGACATTGTTCGATGTGTTTTTCCAGCTCATATCTTAAGAACAGAGGATATCATCCATAATCTAAAGGATGCGTCACTGACTAGGTCAAAGTTGACAGCGACTTTTGAAAGCTTACGATTGCTAAGTCGGATCCTAGAGGTACATTGGTAGTTATAGTTATTAGACTTATCCAAGTAGGAGACTGTTGGATTTCGTGTCTAAGCCCATAACTATAACTGGGATGTACTTGACCCGATTGTAGCATGGTCCTTTTCGGTTACCTTCACCAGTGCAATTTGATAAGATGGATTTTTGAGAATAAGGTTATTTATAATTTATTAATATATTACAAGTATAATATATTAATATATGATATCATATTATTTAATTAGTATTGATCAAGAATTAATTCGAAATTAATTTTATGGTCAAAAGAGACTAATTAAATATATGGGGATTGATTATGTAAATCATTGATTCTTATAGTATGGGCCAATGATCCATGATTATTTAGATGGACTAAACCAATAAGTTAATCCATGGATAGTTCACGGAGGTTAAACCCATGGAGCATAAGAATGTGAAAAGTCATGGAGCATTAGGGTTTACAAAGTGTAACCCTAGCATTTACCACACTATAAATAGAGTCCCCTGGAGCTAAAATTGGTTGCCCAATCATTCCAAGAGAGTGATACGTGATTTTGAACTTGCTAACCTATTCTCTTAAGCCTCTTCTTGCATATTGGTGTTTGTGAACTATTAGAGGCATCACACTTGAGGTGATCAAGCTTTTAAAGGTCAAGAACTCTACCTAGTCAAGAGGTAAGCATCCAAACTAAGTCTTTATTATATAGCTTCAATTGTATGCTAGCTAGGGTGAATGCTTTGGAAAAACAAAATGCATGTATAACTAGAGAAAACATAGATCCAAAGCATTTAGGGTTGCATGTGCACCATAGGAGTGTTATAGTGCTCAAAACCCAACACATAAAGGCCTAGAGGAGTCCAGATCTGAAACTATGTCCTTTTGACAAGCTCAAATCCAAAAATAACTCCATTTTTGCACCAAAATGCCCATATTCTCACTTAAGTAGGGATCTAATAAATAGAAGACCCAACTAGAGGATTTTTACCTTTAAATGCAAGCCAAGACAATGTAGATACTGGATCTACCATCTTCTTATCGTTTCAAGCTACTAAAACTCCAAGCTTCTTCAATCAAAACCACCAAAAGCACACTTTAGCCTCTCGAACATTCAAGAACAAGGTTAGACAGATTAGGTTTTCTTCTGGTTGTCAAAAGGTGGTAAAGGGCTGGAGGTAAGGACTTAAGGTCCTTTTAAATAGGGTGCAAACCCTAAAAATTACGGTTTCATTTTCCATCTCCTACTCATCGAGTCAGGGTCCTCCGACTCATCGAGTAGGTCCAATAATCATTGTGGGCTAACCCGCATCTAGACGACGATTTGGGGCAACAAACTTGTCGAGTAGGTCTCTAAACATGTACATAATGCTTTAAAGCTTATACCTGGGAGTCGGGGTGTTATAATTCTCCCCCACTTGAACTAGACTTCGTCCTTGAAGTCTGCTGCGGCGAACAAGTCAGGGTAGTGCTCCCGCATCTCTGTCTCTGAATCCCATGTCCACTCAGATCCCCTCCTTTGATCCCACTGGACCTTTACCAGAGGTACTTCCCTTTTCTATAGAACCTTTACCTTCCTCTCAAGAATGACCATTAGTTTCTCCACGTAATTCAGGCGCTCGTTGACATGTATAGCGTCTAATGATACCACTGCCTCCTCATCTAATATGCACTTACACAACTGTGACACATGGAAAGTGCTATGAATCTCACTGAGCTCCTCCGGAAGACCTAGTTGATACACTGCCTTACCAACCTTGGAAAAATCCAAAAGTGCCCGATATGTTTGGAACCCAATTTCCCTTCTTCCTGAAACGGATCACACCTTGAAAACCTGAAGTCGTTTCTAGAACAAAAACATGGACCATACGCGGCTGTCGATAAAGCTCTACTGGAAAAGAGATTATATATACTTTCAAGAAAAAGCTCATTCAATGATCGACTTTCCAGGGGTAAAATGAACAATGGAAGGCAAACTGGGTGATTAACCCTTCTTGTGCTGACAGGATAAGGCTTCCTTTAGCTCCCAAACCAACGTACATAAAACAATCAACTAACAAGCGCAAACACTCATACCATGTCCAATCAACCTCAGGCTGGGATACCAAGCATGCCTACAATGGGTCTAGTCATCCCTAGGATGGAATACCCTCATACTATGCACATGTTTGGCCTAATCAACCCTCGGGTTGGAAGACCAAACATGTCAGGTGTAATCAATCATAGGGTCCGATCGTCCTCGGGATGGAATACTCTAGATTGGAATACCAATATATGTCCAAACTCGATCCCAACTCATAACTTGAGATCCAAGGGCCAACCCTTGCATTTCACTCGAAATCTTCTGATTCATTGCAACCCCTCACTAAATCTGGAGACAAATATTTTCTCCCTACCGCTGAGACTACAAGTCTCACACCTGATCCAACCACCGGGTTTCCAGAACCTGAAAGACAGGGATATCCTAACCCTTATAATCTTTGATTACACCATTGATGATGACATTACACCTTCCGCCTGGAATTTGCAACTCGCACCACAAACCCAAGGATTCTCCACTTACTTCACCATCTCCCAGAACACTGACCTTGCACGGATACACTTACGATTCTCAATGCAAGTTTCCACCAAAGGCCATCCTGAGATGGCCATCCATGGATCCAGCTGAAATACATCCTACAACTCTTACTGCTCCCTTTACAAACCCACTGATTTATGGGTCTTTCGATCCCCATCAACGCGTCAATACTGAGAGTATCATAAATAGATTAAACAAATATTCACAACCACTATGCCCACAACCCATGACTGGAATACCCCTACCAGGTCCTTAACATAGGTTTGGATTGCCTCCGAGCCCACAACATGAGTCTGGCATGCCATCGTTGTCCCTCAGCCCATGAATGGAATGATCCTGCTCTCATACTGATCATATCGGCATTACATTTCTTGCCAAACATTCAGGGCCTAAAGATACTCACCTATTTCCTTTGTCTTGAGGGGACCTAATCACCGTCCCACACAACACAGTATGCATGTCACCATGCTGCAACTCTACCATGTACGATTCACCTATATAACAAGTTGCTACCCAAGCAAAACCTTACGAACCCACGGTCATACACAAATCGAAGATAGGATAATGGTCGAACTTTTGAACCAAATCGAAGGCCATAACCCAATAAAACCATGCATATTCTTAGAGAAACCAAGCCTCATCCAAAAGGAAAGATTTCCAGAGGTAAATCAACATACCAACTCCATCAATAACAGAGGACATCCACATCACCGATCGAAACAAGATCCTACACTTGATTGAGACTACGCGGATCCTACCAACATGAAAGTCGCTCGAGAATACTTCTAAGGCGATCTCGTAGGTTTCCAAACCTGATTCTGATATGACTACGAAGTTCCACTCTACCATTAAGGGCAAACTTACCCAAGGACCCATGGTAACATAAACACACTGCACTGGAGGGTGGGTGACGCATTCCTTGCTCTTAACTGTCACCTCTTGAATCCTTCGAAGAATTCTTGTTGAAAGGAAAACTCAACCATTAATGGTCTAGGACACCCCGACACCTAAACCAGAGATCCACAAACCTATCTGGAGCTGAACACACCTGCTTCAGGAAAGGTTCACTGACCAACATCTGCCCAATAATCTGAAAGCAGTAATCCGAATATCAGCTGACAAAACCTTTAATGACTGACGCACAACCTGAGAATTCCCAATTCTCCCCCGATTATGGTTATAACTACTATCCATTGGCTCGAAACTAACCCACAACTCTAACCGGTTCAACCAGGTACGATCATTCCTGACCTTGGAATGAATGTCATATGCTAAATGATCCTCCCGATCCGGATCAATCGAATTCCAAGAGAAACCTGAATTTCGGTTGAGACTTCAAGCATGCGGAATGCATATAAAGACCCTCAATAACCCAAAAATAGTAGAAAGTCAACCCAATATGTGACTTACCCAATCCAACGAAATCCCAACACAATACAATTCCTGATACCATCCCGCAGAATACACGAGATGTCACACTCTCAAAGCTATTCAAAGAAATCCCGACTTCTTCCTTCTAAGTACCCTGACCAACCTGAGGGTACGCAGGACAACACCCCTTTGATCCCAGGTGTCATAAACTAGTCGTTGTTTGAAAACCCAATGACAATCTGGCACCCGACCTACCCGAGAATATGGTACCTAACTTGCCTTGCAAGATACTTATGCCACATCGTTCCACCTGCGCTTACCAACAATGGAATATTGTTGCCAACCTCTGCGACCAACTGACCCTAACTGGAAATACCACCTGACCCTATGCTACAAGCCTGCTCACTTATGTGAACTCGGAAAACTGAAAGGGTACAACCCTTGGCATACATGATAAAATTCCAATCCATCAGTCAACCATTCTACTTCCCATCCTCTAATGAATCCCTGAACTCTAACTACTTGTAATCCTTTGATAATAAAATTCTCCTGACACTTCTAGTGAACTAACGACTCATGAAGTTCCACCACACATAGATCAGACAAAACATGTAACTAACCTGAAGTTGCTGCTTACCCATACTCAACGAGATTCCAAGGCAAGACAAATATCGATCAAAGACAATTTGACCATAATATTATTACTGAATGGGGGTTTCCAGTTACCTATATGCGAATTATTGCGGCTCGACTTTGACCTCCTGAGGAACGATGACCGTTGTAATCCAAATTCCTTCCGCCCCAACATAGGACAACTGGACCTGAAATTAACTGGATGGTGATAGTGAAAGCATACCTGATACTTTTTTCAATCTCGTTGCACATGCCCTCTCTCTCTCTCTATCTCTGCACTTGTAGCACATGAATTTGTGACAAGCAAATCTGTAGGTTCCCCCACACTTGCATTACACCTCCTGACCCTACTAATTTCCAATACCCAGGTCAACAGCCTCCAAATCCTCTTCCTTTGCTGAAAAGTCCTTCCTCTTTCCTAGTTGTGACCCTACAACTGACACTCCCCCAGTAGTCCTCCCAGTAGCAACGTCTCTTACAGTTTGTAGGACTGTAATTTACTCCCTAGGGTTGGCGATCACCCTGGTGGTGACCCGGTTCACGATACCGAAGAATTCTTCTTGAAAATCCAAGATACCTCCACGAGAATCATTTCCCGCATTTGATCAACAAACAATACCGACCTATCCTGGTCGCTAGATCCTCCCCCTGCCGCCGTTACAGTTGTTGTAGCTGCTGCGGAAGACGTCTCATCAATGGCTGCATAACTCTCATCAAAGTACTCAACCATGGCAGTATTAATAGACCAAAACATCTCCGTAATCTGACCCCAGGTTATCTCAATCACCTCCTCCCGGACGATCTCCCTGATGCGATCCTCTATCAATGTTGGCCTATCTTGGCTGCCAACTCCTGATCCTGACCCGGATCCGGCCTCAAATCATCTCGTAATCACCATACTGAAAATACATACCAGGAAGATATTAGACATTCCGTGCAACAACAGAAAACCGACTACCAACAAAAGCCTAGGGGTTGTGACTTCCTTGCTATGCGTATAGGTCCTGTGCTTTCAGTAGTATGGGCTTATACTACTTTCCACACCTATCCATATTTGTGTCAAGTATCACCACAATGCCCTAACAATATATGTATGCATAGCGAGCGCTCAATCCTCACTCCTATAGGAAGGCTAAATATTTCATAACTGGCCTACTGAACCTGCACAACCCAACCATGAAACTTCCACCAACCCTACAGCACTCGTGTATGCTAGCCATACATAACGTTGGACCCTATAGACTTTCGAATACGGTTGTGATGCATACACTAAGGAACTATAGTAATGATGTCAATTTCATATAAGGAAAAACCCTAGGCTATCAGGCATCATATAATCAGGCAATTCTATCATGCAATTCCTGAAGATCCCTAGCCTAGTATTAGCATGTTGTTCTAACATATCATAATATCAAATATCCATATGGTATTTTGGGGTCTCCTTATTGGCTCCGACTGATCGTACACTCTGCATCCTCCTTTTATATTTTGACAACCATTTGAAAATCATTTTAAAATCCTTTCCTTGGTTTGAGACTGGATTCACACAAGTGTTCCTCCAGTTCACTTAAACCAAGGCTCTGATACCAACTTGTAACATCCATAAAATTCAGACCAATTTAAAACTTTTTCAACCAATTAAAACCATTAATTATTACAAAGTGTTTTCAAAATAGTTTCATGTCAGAGTATCGCAAAAATCAAAATCATAATATGTGAGGAGTTGTACGATCATGCCTTCGCCTTCCTGAAATCATCCGAATTACCTGAAACCAAAACTGAAAATGTAAGCTCGAAGCTTAGTGGTTCCCCCAAAATACCGATACATAACAAATAATACACATCATAACAACATGTAATGGGTCCAAAACTCTACAGACTAGATTATGTCACACCCCCAAACCGAGATGGCAGAAACAATCGGGGGTAGAGGACATCATGTACATTATCATAACAATGCACAATTGTAAAACAAGTAACAACATCCATTTATTTAATAAAATAGTTAATACCTCTTTCTATTGGTTTCCTGAGAATACAAGTTATTTTGAAAGAGAGTATCAACATTTAAGTTGGTGAGTTCATAAGTATTTTAGTATCAAGAGTTTGCACTTGTTTATGAAAATTTTGAATACTTCCAGAAAATCCTATATTTTCTTCTTTAAATGAAAAGTAGTCTTTTATCCAAGACCCAACTGATTGTATATTCTGTTCTCTTGAAAATAGCTGTAAAATGTATATTTGTTCTTGAAATCGTAGAAAATATATGTTTTCCATATTATAAACTACCTTTACTAGAAAAATAGTATGCATTTCTCATATGAGAAAAATACTAAATGAATGAAATGGAAAAATGAAGATTCACAGGAGTATGGTATAAAATACACTACTGATGCATTAGCTACCTTGAAAACCAACTGGTCAATTAAGGTTAAAATGTGATTTGGTTGTAACCATGCTTAACATACTAGTATAAAACACGATGTTCTTCGGGCGTCAAAAATGGTATGATATTTGTCACCCGTAGACTGCAGGTCCCACTGTAGCTAGCAGCAAGGTGTGGGATGGTCAATCTCATATAGATCTATACAAAAACTCACGCTCTCCCCCCAGGAGACTCTGGTTACAAAACGTAACGTAGCAAGAATGTTGTTATGCCATGAAATAGTATCTCACATTTTAGTTATCTCGTTCTTATTATAGCATGTAAGTTCCTTCTAGTTCTTGTGATTGAATAGTATACTTTTTATTGAGTAGTAATAGCATATACGTATTGACTCATGTGTGTTTCTCAATTCTAGAAAATAGTAAGTTTTGATCCTCTAAACTGTACCTATTATAGTTTACTAGTATGCTTGATTAAACTTCTACTAAAGAGACTCAATTGTCTAATATGTGAAACTGAGTTAAGTATTTCCTTTGAAAATGGAGTTTAGTATTCATGTATATATTTAGCAAGTATAACTATGATTTAACCAACAGTCAGACTAGTGATCCTACCCTAAGCCAACAACCAAACAAGGAACAGGAGTTACGGTATTTAGCTATAGTCCTAAGTGCATTAAAGCATACTTATACATAAATATGTACATGAATATGATTTTGATATATTTTAAAAGAGTTTTAAAGTGATTTTAAGGATATTTGAATATAAGAAATCCGTTTGTTTGTTTGTTTCCACTTGTAAATGAATAACACAAATATATTGTTTTCTACTTGTATCCTCCCCCTAAAAGCATTTAAAAGAGTATATTTTAAGGTTATGAACTCACCTTTTAGGAGTGATTGGATAGCAAGTTCGATATAAGATGGTTGATTTCACAAGTTAGTTCCTGGGACAAAACAAGTCCTAAATAGCAATTTATGCAACATATTGGCATGAAATTAGTGAATATAACCTCAAAGGTATTAGGGAAACAACCTAGGATGCAAGAATCACTTAGAAAAGAAGTGATAGGGCCGAAATCAAGAAGTTGCTTGGAGTTCACGGCTAGCCTTGGTGTTTACAGCCGCAAAAGTTTTTCGGCCTTGGAAGATTTGAAGGTTCACGACCAAAAACCCAGAAATGAAGAACACTTGATTGCAGAAAGGATGAACTTTTGATGATTCTCAACAAGATCCTAAGGTGAATTAAGGATCCTCATATGAGAGATGAGGGAAAAGGGGGTTTACGGTTGATGTTCTTGGGAGAGAATTGGTGTGTTTTCTGTCAAAAGAGTAGAAGTGAGACAAAAATCAGTCAACAGTAATATATAGAGGGGATGTGTTTGCGGTCTGAGGCGAGTTTACAGCCACAAACCGAAGCGAGTTCTCGACCCGAAGGAGGATCACGGAAGCAAACCGAAGGACGTTTTTAGCCATGCAAAGGTTCATTTGCGGTCCTCCATTCCAATTAACTTTCCCTCCAACAACCCCTAACACTCTTGTAAACAAGTTCCATACACTTATAACTCCTTAATCTAACTATATTAAGATAATAAAAGAAATAAGTTTGACCTTTATTTGATAAGTTAACTTTTACAAGATAGAAATTACGGGATGTCACATCATCCCCTCCTTAAATGGAATTTCATCCTGAAATTAAGACTAAGAAATACACCTTGACTAAGGGAAAATATGAGGATAATTGAGTTTGATTTGATCCTCCCGCTCCCAAGTGAATTCGGGACCCCTCTTTGCATTCCAACAAACATTCACTATTGGAATACGACTTTGTTTGGTTTGCTTGACTTCCCTATCCATGATTTTTACGAGTTCTTCCATGAAGTTAAGGCTCTCATTGATCTTGATTTCATCGAGTGGGATAACAAGAGTCTCATCAGATAGGCACTTCTTTAGGTTTGACACGTGGAAAGTAGAGTGTATGTTGTTAAATACTTGAGGTAGTTGGAGTATGTAAGCTACGTGGTCGATTCGTACGAGAATCTTGAAAGGCCCTATGTACATTGGATTCAATTTTCCATGGTTTCTCAAGTGTATTACGTCCTTCCAGGGTGAGACTTTCAATAAGACACAGCTGCCAACCTGAAATACTAAGGGTTTTCGTCGTTTACCTGTGTAGCTTTTCTGTATGTCTCGCGAGGCTTTCAGTCGCTCCCTAATTTGTACGATCTTTTCTGTAGTCTCTCATATGAATTCTGGACCAGTGAGAGTGTTGTCATGGACTTGCCCTTTAGCTAACAGCAGCCATAGAGGGCTTCGTATGGAGCAACCTTTATGCTCGTGTGATAATTGTTATTGTAGGAGAACTAGACAAGGGGTAAATGAGTATCCCATGCCTTTCCAAAGTCTGTCACACATGCTCGCAACATATCTTCTAAAGTTTGAATATTCCTCTCACTCTATCCATTAGTTTGTGAGTGGTAGGTTGTACTCATATCCAACTTAGTTGCTAGTGTTTTCTGTAATGACTGCCAGTACCTCGATGTGAATCTACTGTCTCTATCAGAGATAATAGATATGGGCACACCATGAAGTCTCACTATCTCTCTAAGGTAGGTTCTGGTCAATTTCTCCATTTTGTCAGTTTCCTTAATTGGTAGGAAGTGCGCGGATTTGGTTAACCGGTCCACGATCACCCAAATGGTATCGAGACCACCATTTATCTTAGTAAGCTATGTTATGAAGTCCATTGTAATCCACTCCCACTTCCATTCTGATATTTTCGGTTGTTGTATTAAACCTAAAGGCTTTTCCCCACGAAGGTAGCAATCTTTGCTTTCATGTTAGTCCACCAATATAGCTTTTTGAGGTCCAGATACATCTTATCTGAACCTAGATGAACGGAGTATCGAGTATTGTGCGCTTCCTTCATGACCAAGTCTCTGAATCCACCGTGTTTCGGTGTCCAGATCCAATCCATGATGTATAAGGATCCATCACCCTTGGCTTCTATGTTCTTATCCATCCCTCTCAGGGATTCACCTACCACATTATCAGGTTTTAAGGCTTCCTGCTGAGCCTCCTTAATTTGTGTGGACATATGTGACTGGATTGTCATAGTCAATGTCTTGACTCTATGACCTGAGTACTCTTTCTAACTTATGGAGTCAACTACCACATTGGCTTTACTGGGATGATTATGAATTTCACATTCGTAGTCATTTAGTAGATCGACCCATCATCGTTGTCTCACGTTGAGCTCCTTCTAATCGAATATATGTTGAAGGCATTTGTGGTCTGTAAAGATAGTGCTTTTCATACCATACATGTAGTGTCTCCAGATCTTCAGAGAAAATACCACTACTCCTAACTCTAGATCATACGTAGTGTAATTGACTTCATGTATCTTAAGCTGTCTTGAGGAATAGGCGATGACCTTTCCTCGTTGCATAAGAATACAACCAAGCCCTTGGTTGGATGCATCGCAGTACACCATGAATTCCTTTATCCCTTATAGGAGGGATAATATAGGGGTGCTGCGTAAGGCTTGCTTCAGCATTTGGAATGCCTTCTGTTGCTTCTCTTCCCAGTTAAAGGTCACACCTTTCTGGGTCAAAGTGGTAAGTGGTTTCGCAATCTTTGTAAAGTTCTGAATAAATCTACGATAGTAGCTAGCAAGGCCTAAGAATTGACGGATCTGCGTAGGCATCCTTGGTGCCGACCAGTTCTCGATGGCTTTGATTTTGGAAGGGTCCATGTGAATTCCCTCTTCGCTGACCATGTGACCCAAGAGTTCGACTCTTCGAATCCAAAATTCGCATTTAGAGAACTTTGCATAAAGTTTCTCTGCTCTTAGAGTTTCCAAGACGTGCCGTAAATGTTGACTATGCTCCTCCATACTGCGAGAGTAGATATGTATGTCATCGATGAATACTATTATGAAATTATCTAAGTAAGGACAGTACACTCGGTTCATCAAGTCCATGAACACTGCGGGTACATTGGTTAATCCAAAAAGCATCACTACGAACTCGTAGTAACCATAACAAGTTCCGAAGGTTGTTTTGGGAACATCTTCCTTTAAAACTCGTAGTTGGTGATACCCGGATCTTAAGTCAATCTTTGAAAAGTAGCTTTCTCTTTGAAGTTGTTCGAACAAGTCGTCTATCCGAGGTAGAGGGTATCAGTTCTTAACAATCAATTTGTTTAGCTAGCGATAGTTGATGCACATATGGAACGATCCATTCTTCTTTTTACAACAAGACTGGCACTCCCCAGGCTGAGAAGCTTGGTCTAATAAATCCTTTGCTAAGGCGTTCTTTCAATTGACTGGACAGTTCCTGCATCTCAGTCGGTGCTAGTCGGTAAGACGATTTGGCTACAGGGGTAGCTCCTAGGATTAGGTCGATTCGAAACTCGACTTGATGCTGTGGAGGTATTCCTGGCAGATCCTTGGGAAAGATGTCGGGAAAATCACGAACTTCAGGGATATCCTTAATGTCATTCGCCTTATGGTTCACATCAATCACGTGAACAAGGAACGCTTGATATTTTTTTTGTAAGTAATTATGGGCTCGAATATTTGAGATGATTCAAAGGTTTGTGTCTGGTTTATCGCCATAGATAACTAGGGTTTTGCTATTCGTTAGATTAACACGAACGACTTTCTCGAAAAACAAGATGTTAGCACGATGAGGACTCAACCAATCCATGCTGATATTGACGTCAAAATTTTTAATTGAGACAGGCATGAGGTCGATTTGGAATAAATAGTTATCTAGAGAGAGGGTACAACCTATGTATATATCGTTAGAGCTCTCAGTTTTCCTGTTATCCATTTCTACAGTGAACATTTCATTTAGAGCTTGAGGTTGTTGTTTAAGTAAGTGTGCAATTTTTTGGTTCACGAAACTCCTCTTCGCTCCCTTATCAAATAGTATGAATGCATATGAGTTATTGAGGAGAAACGTACCCATGACCACCGTAGGCTATGCCATGGCTTCTCCGTGCCCAACTGCTAGCACTCTTCCTACTTCACTAGTGTTTCCTACCTTAGGGCAGTTCCGTTTGTAGTGCCCCACTTCGCCACACCCGTAGCAGGCCTAGCTTACTGAAGTACTAGGGACCTGGGATATTGGTCTTGCTGGTGCCTTACAAAAATGGATAGTGCGCCCCTTCCTGTTGCAGTTAGCACAGTGCATCTCTCGGTAGGCTCCATTGTGATGGAAGTTGCACTTGCTGCATTTTGGCAGAATCCCCTCGTACTGTTTTGCTAGCGCTGGGACAGTATGGGTTGTTGCGGCATGAACAATTACAACCTGCTGTTTCTTGGCTGAGTTCTATGTTGATTGATTCTTCTTCTTGTCCTAAAACTTCCTCTTGTTAGTGTTTGTTTTGGTCGGTTCCAGGATAGCAGTAGTTGTTGTTTGTGGATGGGATCCATGATCGATAAGTCTTTGTACCAATCGCTTATAACTGTCGAACGTAGAAGGGTTCGACGACAATGCGTTCCCCTAAAATGGAGGTACCAGTCCCCAGATGTACCTCTCGATCTTTTTGCTCTCCATGGGGACCATTCCCGGACATAAAGCCACCATGTCATAGAACCTAGTCGTGTAGGCTACTATCTCAGAACCTTTCATTTTAAGGCTCCAAAGTTCCTGTTCAAGATTCTGAACTTCGCCCCTCAGGCAGTACCCCGCTAACATAAGGTCGTTCAGTGTATGCCAGCCCATCACGTTAGCCACTACCAGAGTAAGTGATATAACATGACCATTCCACCATGTGAGGGATCTATTGGAGAAGGTATAGGAAATAAATTTTACTTTGCTTCCTTCTGGGCAGAAGTAGATCTCGAAGATCGACTCGGTTTTCTAAAACCATTGCGACAGAGAAATGATTGCCCCAGTTCCATTAAAGGCTTTGGATTTGCAGTTGGTGAAATCCTTGTATGAACACTCCCTAGGGTGTCCATGACTATTACCTTGGGTAGAGTTAATATCCGCTCCGTTCCCACTCGTACCCCTAGCACTGAATTGAGTTAAAGTTGTCGTTACAACCGCGGTCACTGCAGCTTGAAACACCACAAGATCGAATTGAGGTGGAGGTGGTTGTTGTGGTTGAGTTATTGGCGGATTGTGCTTGATTGATTTACGAGGAGGCATCTTCCATGAACTAATTCGCCATAGTCCAACAAATATATGCGGATGTGCTTGCCATAAAGATCTACCACTAGAAAGATGAAAGAATTTGGATAGAGATTCCCAAGAGCATTAGATGCCTGTCAATATCGTTGGTATTATAGATGTACAGAGTTCGAGAAAAATTGACCTTGGAGTAGGTCTTACATCATACCAAAATAGAGAAAATTTTGATAGCACAAAGACCTAACAGACTGAAAGTTCAAGGTCTTAAACATAAGTAGGAAATTAATACTAGAGTCTATACATAGACCTAATCTATATCCAAAAGAGAGAGTAGAGTAAGCTCTACCCGCGATGAGTGTTGTTCGGGTTAGTACTTGATTTTGCACTGGGATAAGCCAATTGGTGTTCTGTCTCCCACACACGCCTTTCCGGTGCCCCTGGTTCTGTCGAAGTTCTCTAACTTCAGCTCGGATGGCATCTAGTTCCATCTGCAAGGAATTAGTATGAGTCCTTTTCAACTCCTAGTCATCGGTCAGATGGTGGAGGCGAACTGTGTTGACTTCGGAGTTAGCCCTAATTTCCATGACTTGGTCAATGGTTACCCTTCCCTGTTCGGCATTACGAGCAACACGATGAACCAAGATAGGGAGGATTTTGTCAGCTGAGCCTCCCTCGCTCAGGTTGTAGAAGCTCCGGTCTCCATTATAGGTAAGTGGTTATCCCTGCTCGTGGCTCCACCTTCCCAAGTTCACTGTCCATAGAGGCGTCGGGACTTGAAATGTCGGTTGAGGGTTAGGATTTTGGGCAACTGGAGGTGGATTATAGACCTTGCGTTTCGAGTCAAAGTCTTTGTGAACTTCTTCGTCGTTCTCTTTATCAGAACTCTCCTCGGGGTCTTCGTCCTCAGGGACTATCGGGTCATCTTCTTCTTCCTCAGCATCAAGCCATCCAACGTTCCTTGATTCGAAAAGTAGGGGTCACCCGGCAGATGAAATCCAACAATGATATCTAAGCGAGAATAGGGGTGTAAGAAACATATAATAGATGTAATACTAAAGATAATTATAAGATGATCCTTACCAATTATTTCCATACTTATGTAGTGTTGGATTAATGTCTAAGTCCATAACTATAATTGGTAAGACTTGACCCGACCCGGCATGGTCCATTTGGGTTGCATGGCATCATGCATTTGGATAGACTATAATGAGAGAAATAAGACACTTATGGTTATTAATATATTATACGTTCTAGTATATTAATAATAAGAATAATGATATTATTTAATTAGTATTGATCAAGAATTAATCTAGGATTAATTAAGTGATCAAAAGAAGACTAATTAAATATATGGGTTGATTGTGTAAATCATCCATACTTGTATAGTGGGCTAATGCTCCATGGATAATCAAGTTGGGCTAAAACCCATAGGATGGTCCATGGATGCTCCATGGTGTATTTGAACCCATGGATCCAAGGAAATGGAAAGTCATGACAATTAGGGTTTGCCCTAATTGTAACACTATATAAAGATATTATTCTTGACAAAAATCGGCCACTAGATGATTCTAGAGAGGGCTAGCCGATTTCATGAAGTGTAGAATTCTCTCAAGTTATTCCAAGTGTATTTGGTGTTGTGTGAACCATTTGAGGTGTCACACTTGGGGCACTAGGCACTTAAGCTTCATGAAGACAAGCACTAACAAAAGGTATGTTATTCTAACTTGTGTTATTCAACGTTTAGTATGCTAGAATAGAACAATACCTTGGAAAGTTGATATTTGCATGTATAATAGAGAAAACATAGATCCAAGGTATTTAGGGTTGCATGTACAATTATGAGTGTTAGAATGCTCATAACCCAACAGTGGTATCAGAGCCTAGGCTTGTTTTCTTGTTATACCTGCAATAGAAGCTGAAAAATCGAAATTGGTGCTGTCAGCCCAGCAGACTCGCCGAGTCCATGAAGGGACTCGACGAGTCCAAGGCAAAATGCATCCAACTCGCCGATTTGTGTTCATGTACTCGACGAGTTGGACCCCAGACAGCATATTTTCGAGTTTTTTGGCTAGAAATGGACTAGGAAAATTACCCTAAGTTGTTTTTGAACTTATAAACTTGTTTTTGTTGTGGTAATGTTCATGCAAATCCAATTTCAAAGATACTTGTCAATAGATTCATGTTTTGTATTAGTTTAAAGGTTGGACTAATTACATGAAAAAATTTGATTTGAATTATCTTGTTCTTATGAGTTTCTTAGATTAATAGAAAAGTTGAATGAAATAGTTGTTTTCAATCCATTTTAATCTAAGAGTTGAGTATAAAATGTGTTTGTGTAACTTGTTCTCAAGTTACATGAAGAGTCACATTAAAGACTCATAAAACTCATAAAATTGGCAAAGGTTACAAAAAAAATGAAAAGTCTAGTTCTAATTAATTGGAGTTATGACTCCATAATTTGTCCTCAAGTTATGGAGGACCAATAATCTCTTCATTAAATAAATATAAAAAAAATAAAATAAAGTAACCTTAATTAATTCCATAAGTTATAAAATAAAGAAAAAGTTAATTCTTTATTAGTTTAAAGTCTTCCATAATTTGTCCTCAAGTTATGGAACTTGAAGAGTTTTTGAATTAAAACTACTTTAAATACATAAGTTATGGAATTAATTAGTTTTGAATAGTTTCAAAACTTGCCCTCAAGTTTTGGAATTTGTAAAGTTTTCTCTTATGAATACTTTAATTCCAAGTTAGCCCTTAGAATTTTAAAAGTTAAAATTCAACCCTTATACTTTATAATATTATAAGTTAATAATATATACATGTATAAGAGTAAAGTCGGTCTTACCGCTAGTACGCCTCATTCACGAAGCCGGTCTATAAGGTGGGTATAAGGTTGTTGCCTATAAAATGGCAACTTAATGGGTGTCCACTCTCACCCACCGCTTGCTTGACTGGTGGAGGGTCGTTAGCCGAACGGGTTTGACAGGACTATAATTCTCCCTTCATTAAAAGTATTAATGATAAATACTAAGTAACTAAACTCTTAATAATTCCTAATCTTAGTTACTTAGGAAAATGTGAATAAGGTGCTAATCCATGAAATTACACTTTACACTTTGTCTAAGTCGTTAGTGGAGCGTGTGTGGTTAACCGGCACACTAACTTGGACTTAACAAGATAGGTAAAGGGTGACTTAATATTTATCATAGTATCGATGGAGCGTGTGTGGTTAACCGGCACATCGGTTGAGGGGTAATTTATTAAGGGTACCAAGTAATTTGCATGGTTACTTCACACCTTGTTTTGTGATCCTCGGCATCCCAGTCATAAAACCTGAAGGGCACACTCGAGATTGAAACATGCCATTGAACAGTTCAATGAATCTCAAAAGATCTAGGAGTTTCAAAACCAATTAAAACCTAATAATACATTTCGTTTATCTTGGTGGAAATTGGTGAATCGTCATTCACCTACCTTCAAATTGTTTATATAGCTTGAATTACAGCATACCTCTTCTAAGTTATAAAATAGTTTGATGGGTCCTAGCCTTAATATTTCATATTGGGTGTTATATTAAGGACTTTAAGATCAACTATCTTGAATATCTCCCAAAAGATGTCTGGTTTAGACATTTATGATCTTCCCAAATCTCTTGAAACAAGCTTTCCTAAATGAAGATGATGTCCCATGGAAATCATACTTCTTTCACCTCCTCAAATTATTCTCCTAACCCACAAGTTCAAAGTCACTCAAACCCTATTGGCAAGGCAAGGTCTAGGTGTGGTCACATCTAGGAGATGTAGTCACATATTGACAAGCCGGGAGAGTTGGGTGTCAAAGTCTTGAGAAAGTTGGTGGTTCAATCACTTTCTAAGTCACATAGTGAGTTCCTTTGGGACACCTATGAAACAGACTATGACAAGACCCTTAATGATCTTATCTATTTGTTAAGATCAACTTCTTGAAACTTTATGGACATTGACAATGGTGACACTGGAAATACAGAAAAAAGCATTCTCTTCCCAAGGAAAGGGATTGACCATAGTCAACTAGGTTGACCAAATGGTAAAGAGAAAAACTAAGTTTGTGATAGTCCCGTGTACCATTATCAAAGGGTCCATATGTTTATATTGCCAAGGAAAGGGTCATTAGTTGCGAAGCAGCCAAATTTACCTAAGGATGTTAAAGTCAATAAGGTTGACTCTACTTCAGGTAAAGTCCACTATCTAACTCTGTTAAGTTTCTATTCTGAGTTTCCTGATACATGATGTGACTGGGTCACATGGTAATGTTTTAAGGATCAAAGAAAAGTAAAGGAACTTAAAGAAAGAATATGTTGAATCTGATCGCATAGATGGATTTCTATCGCGTAGTTTGAAAATTGGATTCTTGAGCTACTTCTTAGGAGTTATGAGATCTTGCTTAGGAATAGATAACAACAAGTTTTCATATGGATTGTACGGATAAGTTTTTCCGCATAAGTTTTAAAATAAAAGAAAATTTTTTATTTTAGTTATTTTAAAATATCCTTACAATGGCATTTGAGGAAAAATTGTTGTTTGTATGATTCCATTAATAGCAAGAGTGGAAATATGAAATTGATTCTTTCATTTATGGTAATGTCTAAACTTACCAAATAAGGAAAGATTCTCATCACCCGAGTCTCAATTGGACCGGAACTTGGAATCATGCAAGTTGTATAGCATGATGAATGAGAACTTTCAAGTATTGGAAAAATTAAGACTAATTACTTATTCACATGGATATGTGAGTCAAGTAATGGACTAAGGGATCGAGTACATAGTCATGTGCACTGATTAAGTCCACCACAAAAGATATAAGGCTATTTGTCATAGTTTACTAAAGCTCAGTAAATATGATTATACTTACAAGCTTAAATGTAACTCTGAGACATTGGAAAAGGTTCCAATGCATGGCAGAGCGAATAAGAAGAATCAAATTAGGCAGAGGGATAAAAGTTTCTCAAATCTGAAAAGATGGGAGAGTACTTTAGTATCAACTTTGTGATCATCTTAATGATTAAGAAACCATATCAAAATTAGTTCTCTAAGGAAGTCTTAGTGCATTCTTATGACTAAGAAGAAGGGATCTTGAATTGTTGAAATGGTTAAATCAAGAAGATGAGTCATACTTCGTTCCAATACAAGTCTTAGAGTCATACTTCAAGATTGTAATTTGAGTGACATGTCTTAAAGAAGGTTTAAAACACTTGTCAAATGTAAGAGTAAAAGTTTCCTACCCTTGTACATTTGAAATTGGTAAGTTGTGATGTTTTGGATAAAACAAAGACCAACTTAGGCCAATTGTGTGAAGTGTTTGTCTTGGTTAGAATCCACACTATCTCTTGGATGTTTGACAAGGGAGTCTTATAGGTCAAGAGGACAGTGGGAGTCTTAAAGGTATTGAAAGTCTCAAGAACTTATCAAGAATAGAACCTGGAGTTCTTCTCTAGCACACGACTTAAGGTTTATAACCTATCGTGTTGACATAGTCTGTGCCCATTCCAGTTAAAGTTGAGTTCTTAGAGTTCTCAATTGGTTGCACAACAACTTGGAAGCAATGGCAGGCCCTTGAGCTGCTAGGTGGCAAGAAATTAAGATTGAGTTCAATCCATATGGTTTTGGATTTGTCATTATCTTTGTCTTGTGACTATGGTTTTGACAATTCACATGGATAAGAACACATACACCATTAAATCTAAGTGTCATAAGGTTTCTCTCCGATTCATGAAAATGATGGTGAGGAAACACTTTCACTAAGTAGATTTTAGTTAGATAGCAATTGTGATATTTGCATTCTCAAAGTCGTTAGTGGAGCGTGTGTGGTTTATCGGCACACTAACCTGGACTTGTGAGAAGTGGCAAAAAGGTCTAACCATTATGATTACGGCATCCCTCTTCATAATTGTTTAGACATACAAGTGTGCTATCTAAGGGAAGGTGTATGTTTTTTGATAAAGTTTTATCAAAACAATCTAGTATTAGAAATCTAAACTTTGGTAAGAAAGTCAGCTGATTTCTGAGTACATGTCAAAGCTAGTGGGAGCATAAGTGTTATGCTAATAATCATCATGTTAGTGGGAGCATGATAATTATGATAAAGATTGCAACTTAGCAATGTTAATTATAGAAAACAAAAGGTTTCAATTGGGAAAAGTTGTTTTGCTATAATTAAGGAGAGGAAATTATACTTCATCTCAAATCTATAAGCTTAGATCGTGAGGTTTTAATCATTTAGTCAAGGATATATATGAATTTCATGTTGGAATGGCTCAACATAAGGAAATTCTGTATATGGGTCCATTATTTGCGTTCTAAAATTCAATTATGATTACGGCATCCCTTTTCATAATCTGAATTATGAGAACTTGGCAAATAGAAATGGAAATATTATAGCAAAAGACTGGTTTGGTCTTTATGTGAGACATCATGAATCGTGTCCCATATGCTTCCGATATAGGATCGATTACATGTGCTATATTCATCCTTTCTAAAAGTTTCCAAATGCCTGGGGCATTAAGAAGGGAAAAAGGTTTAGAACTGGATATGACTAAAAGGATTAAACAATTGTCGAGGACAATCTAAGGTTTACCAAAGATTGGTTTCTCAGGGACAATTGGAAGGATAGTGATAATTCTGGAAGGACCTAAAAGGATTAAACAATTGTCGAGGACAATCTCAGGTTTACCAAAGATTGGTTTCTCAAGGACAATTGGAAGTATAGTGATAATTATGGAAGGACCATATTGACATAATCTGTAAGGAGGCAACTCTTGTTCAGAAGTGATAGTCAAAATGGAATCTGGAAATGTTTCAAAGTTAGAATTTTCAATCTATGTAAGATTAAGGAAACTTAATGCAAAAAGGATGTTTCCTTTGGAATGCTCTGTAATGATTGTTGTCAAGTCTTTCTGACTTTGTGTATAATCATTACAAGAGGATCAATGCATATAAGTTTAGAATCTAACAGATTTCAGTAAATGACATGAATTTGGAATTCTTGTATTTACAGTAAGGATTTGGGAGTGTGAAGAGAGAATCATTGAAGTTATGTTCAATTGATCTAGTTCACAAACTGAAGATCATAGACAAACATAGTATGCATACTTGGTGTATGGCATGACTAGTGTTTAGAAAACATAGTGTACATGCTTGGAGCATGGGACAACTATTGTTTTAAATTCAAGAATAAAGTTGATAGCTGAAACAGTATACAATGAATAATGTGTAATCATATGGTGATAAATAAAAGGTGTTTTATTTATGTTCATAGGTTTTGATACCATATTGGATTCAATTATTATTGTGTTTCACTTTGCATGTTTTGACTTCCCGAATAAACTAGGTTATTCTTCCGGAATGACTAAGTTATTCAAACCATCCACAGTCAGTCATATGTTGGAAGTAGATATGAATTAAGACTGTCATGGGTTGGCTTGTAAAGGTCTAAGGTGTTGGACAAATAGCTACAACACTCATGAGTACTCATAAGTTCTGAGTATTGGATTCAACCCGCGCTCATTGGAATCACTTCATGGATTTTATCATGAGTGATCATGAGACGATAATATCTTATATTCTTCAACCCTAGAGATATGAGTTGTTACTATGAGTTGATAGTACATTGATTGCACGAAAACGCATTGGTAACTCGATGTTATAAAACGTGTCTTTGTGTATGATTCAACAAGTTGCAGAACAAGCCATATGAGTTGAAGTTTATCCATTCCTTTTACCTTCGGGATAAAAGCGATATCTGTGGGCCCCTCGATGATTTGATGATGATAAATGGAAGTGCTCGGCCGGGCCAGGACTGATTTGATTTGTTCAATTAGTCAGTCGTCATAAATCGGAAATCGGGAAACAACAAATGGACAAAGAGAATGATTATAATCCATGTCTCAGTCCATATGATATCTAGAATGGAGGAATATATGATCCCTTATCTAATGGACAAGTCATTAACAAAGGTCAGAGTTCATCTACAAGGTCAAAGTTCGACAGAAGCTTTTGAGAGCTACGATTGCCAGTTGGTTCCTGAAGTCATACGCAATAATAGTTTTAGACTTATCCAAGTGGGAGACTGTTGGATTAATGTCTAAGTCCATAACTATAATTGGTAAGACTTGACCCGACCCGACATGGTCCATTTGGGTTGCATGGCATCATGCACTTGGATAGACTATAATGAGAGAAATAAGACACTTATGGTTATTAATATATTATAAGTTCTAGTATATTAATAATAAGAATAATGATATTATTTAATTAGTATTGATCAAGAATTAATCTAGGATTTATTAAGTGATCAAAAGAAGACTAATTAAATATATGGGTTGATTGTGTAAATCATCCATACTTGTATAGTGGGCTAATGCTCCATGGATAATCAAGTTTGGCTAAAACCCATAGGATGGTCCATGGATGCTCCATGGTGTATTTGAACCCATGGATCCAAGGAAATGGAAAGTCATGACAATTAGGGTTTGCCCTAATTGTAACACTATATAAAGATATTATTCTTGACAAAAATTGGCCACTAGATGATTCTAGAGAGGGCTAGCCGATTTCATGAAGTGTAGAATTCTCTCAAGTTATTCCAAGTGTATTTGGTGTTGTGTGAACCATTTGAGGTGTCACACTTGGGGCACTAGGAACTTAAGCTTCATGAAGACAAGCAGTAACAAAAGGTATGTTATTCTAACTTGTGTTATTCAACGTTTAGTATGCTAGAATAGAACAATACCTTGGAAAGTTGATATTTGCATGTATAATAGAGAAAACATAGATCCAAGGTATTTAGGGTTGCATGTACAATTAGGAGTGTTAGAATGCTCATAACCTAACATGTAGTGCATACGAGCTATATATAACTGAAAATAGAATATACCTTCGAATAAATGATCCAACTCTAAGACCACAACCAAACAAGGAACAGGAAGTAAAACAAAGATCATAGATTCTAAGTCTATAATATCTTGGTCATATACAACCTAAGCCCACAACATAAGTCTGGTTTGCTCTCGAGCCCACAACTTATGACTGGCTTGCCCCCTTCAGTCCTAAGACTGGAATATAACTGATCAGCCCCACAGTACGAGCCTGGCATGCTCCCCTGGCCCCCAACTTGCAACTGGAATGCCTATGAGTCCTCAATATGACTATGGTATGCTCTCCCAGCCCTCAGCTCATATTTGGTATACTCTAGGGTTTGTTGGTCACCGCACGAAGCAGTGCAACCTCAACCCTACCCACACAACATCGACATATAACAACTAAATGCACATACAAATAATCAAACAGTAACATAGGTAGTCCTACAGATCAACCAAACAGCCATAGCAAACTAGCATGCATAACTATCTCATACTCAACATATCATCAGCTACTAGGATATCAGATCCAATGGGCCGACTTTGGTGCCTTCGACCCCTAAGTATAGTAAGGACAACTCACCTCACAAATATCGAACTAAAGTGATAAGATCATACTCTCAAATCACAGCCACAAACTCCATCACCTATATTCACCATAAAACCACTTCCATAAATTCCCAATTTACTAAAATACCCCTAGAAGTCAAACCAATCAACCCTTGGTCAAAGTTAAAGTCAACGGTCAAGGTCAACAGTCCATGTTGACCCAAATCATCGAGTGTAGCTTACTAAATCATCGAGTCCTCCCAGAACTCGAAAAATCGTGAAAACCCTAGTTGACTCGCCGAGTTTCTAGACAACTCGCGGAGTCCATGCGTGTCCAAAAGTCAGGAAAACCCCTGACTAACTCGTCGAGTCATCTCACTGACTCGCCGAGTCCTTGTACAAATTAACAATGACCAATCTTCATCAGACTCATTGAGTTGACCATGAAAATCATCGAGTCCCTTCAGTTTATTTCTCATACAGATGATTTTTCATGAAACCAAAGCTCTAAGTTGTACATATAGGCTCCTAAGGTGTGATTATCATGTAAAGTTGCTAAATTTACGTGCATGCAAAGCTCTATGAAGCTAAAACACTCATAACTAGCCTTAGAAGAAGGTCTTAGACATGAAAGAGAGCCAAAGCCTCATAAAGCTTGAGGCTGTATGTCCATAAAGGCCTAGAGGAGTCCAGATCTGAAACTATGCCCTTGTGACAAGGTCAAATTCGAAAATAACTCCATGTTGCACCAAAATGCTCATATTCTCACTTAAGAAGGTATCTAATAAATGGAAGACCAAGGTAGAGGATTTTTACCATTTAATGTAAGCCAAGAAAATGTAGATACTGGATTTACCCTCTTCTTCTCGTTCCAAGCTTCTAAAACTCCAAGCTTCTTCAATCAAAAGCACCAAAAGCACACTTTAGCCTCTCAAACACTCAAGAACAAGGTTACACCAATTAGGGTTTCTTTTGGCCGTCAACAGGTGGTAAAGGGCTAGAGGTATGGACTTAAGGTCCTTTTAAATAGGGTGAAAACCCTAAAAATTAAGGTTTTATTTTCCAGCTCCTACTCTTCAAGTCAGGGTCCTCCGACTCGTCGAGTAGGTCCAATAATCCACGCGGGCTAACCCGCCTCTGCACGACGAGTTGGTGCAATCAACTCGCCGAGTAGGTCCCTAAACATGTACATAATGCTTTAAAACTTATACCTAGGAGTTGGGTGTTGCAAAGCAGCCCAAAATCAATCGGGGGTGGGCGGTAATAAAGAGGATTAGGGGGAACGAGGAAATTTCGGGGGCGGGAGCAGGGGATGCACTCCCCGTCCTGTTTGCCCTCATTGACATCCCTACCAAGAGGGATCTGATTTACTTTCATTGTAATCAGACCAACCATAAAAGGTCTGATTTTCCGAGGTTGTTTGGGGGAGCAGTGGTAGCGCCTACGCCAACCACCTTGAGGATTACCGATGGCTGCCAGTGCAAGGCGGAGGCTCTTGTGGTAAAGAACAGGGTCTTTTAGCTGACCTTCGATGAGGCCCGTACAACGTTATATGTGGTTACTAGTATGTGTTTTAACTCTATCTTTTATTGCTTTCATTTTTTATGCTTATGTTTATTTTGATATTGTTTGGGGACCTTTTTGGTCAATGGTTTGTCTACTTATGCTCTATTCGATTCGGGGGCTACCCGATCCTTTGTATCTCTTGCACTCAACAAGAAGTTTCAAGATGCTCTAGGGACTTTGGATTCTCTTCTAGAGGTGGATATTGCGGATGAACGTTCCGTGAGTGCTTCAAGGGTTTTTCGTGGGTGTGTCCTAAACATGTTTAGCGATAGGTTCTCTATTAATTTGGTGCCAATCCCCTTGACAGAATCGAAGATTATCATTGGGATGGATCCAGTGGGCCCTAATGAGGCCGTGAGTGATTGCGTGTGGCAGCTGGTGAGAGTTCGAAATCCAAGTGGGGGAGAACTGTTTATTACTAGAGAGAGCTTCACATAGTCCAACTCTCTGTTCAGCTATAAATGCCAAGAGATATCTACAACAGGTTTGTTATGGGTTCTTTGCTTATGTTTTTGACATGCGGGTTGATGCCACGATGGAGTAATGATGGTACCCATTGTGCAGGATTTTATTGATGTTTTTACCGAGGAGTTGCTTGGAGTTACTCCTGAGAGGCATGTTAAGTTTCAGATTGATTTGCTACCTGGTACGGCTTTGATAGCCTAGGAAACATACCGCCTGGCACCGCCTGAGATGCAGAAGTTGCTACACAACTGTAGGAGCTGCTAAACAAGGGTTTTATTTGTCCGATAAGTTCTCCATGGGGAGCATCGATCCTATTTGGAAGAAGAATGATGGTTTGCATAGGATGTGCATTGACTATCTGGAGTTGAATAAGCTAATGGTGAAGAATCGTTACCCACTTCCATGGATTGATGATTTGTTTGATCAGCTTCACGGTGCATCTTGGTTTTCCAAGAATAATTTGTGGTCAGGATACCACCAGATAAGAGTTAGGGATGAGGATGTGTAGAAGACAACCTTCAGGACTTTTTATGGTCATTACGAGTTTGTGGTGATGTCTTTTGGGCTCACCAATGCACCAACATTTTTCATGGATCTCATGAACCGGGTCTGTAGGCCGATGTTGGATTGGTCTATGATTGTTTTCATTGATGATATTATATTCTACTCCAAGACCAAGGAGCAGCATGAACAACATTTGCGAGAGGTATTGGAGACCCTGGTAAGGGAGAGGATTTATGCCAAATTCTATAAATGTGATTTTTGGTTGTGTGAGGTGCAGTTTCTGGGACACATCGTCAACTAGAAAGGAATCTTGATTCGGCCCTGCCAAGATCGAGGTTGTGATGTGTTCGTAGGTACCGAGGATCGCGTCTGAGATTTGGAGTTTCTTAGGTCTTGAAGATTGTTAAGGGAGATTTATCCAGGATTTCTCCAAGATTGCTATGCTGTTGACCCATTTGACAAAGAAAAATGTGATCTTTCGGTGGAGGCCTAATCAACAGCTAGCTTTTGAGACTCTAAGGCAGAGATTGTGTGAGGCCCCTGATTCTTGCACTCTATGAGGGTTTGGATGAGTTTGTGATTTACTGTGATGCCTCTATTTCAAGTTTGGGAGTTGTTCTTATGCAGACGAGTCACGTGACTACTTACGCATTGAGGTAGCCAAAGCCTCATGAGGCAAACTACCCTACTCATGATTTAGAATTGGGGGCCGTGATTTTTTCCCCAAAGATCTAAAGGCACTATTTGTATGGGATACGGTGTACCATCTACACCGATTACAAGAGTTTGAGGTATTATTGGACCAACCGAATTTGAATATACCGCAGTGGAGATCGCTGGATGTGGTAAAGGATTATGCTTGTGAGATCCTGCACCACCCTGGGAAGGCGAATGTGTTGGCCGATGATTTGAGCCACAAGGCAGATAGTACTCCTATCATAGATGTTTGCTTGAGGATGGTTGTCACCTAGATTTTATCAAGGAAGCTTAAGTGGAGGGTTTGAAAAAGGAGAATTGGAAGGTCGAGTGGATCTAGGGGCAAATTCCCTTGTTTGTCAGGGACATTTGTAGATTGTTGACTCAGTATGGTAGAGTTTGGGTCCCGACATCATGTGGGGTGAGACAGACAGTACTGGAGGAGGCGCATAATTAAAAGTTTTCTATCCATCTAGGGGTCACGAAGATGTAAAAAGATTTGAGGTTGAGTTATTGGTGGCCCTGTATGAATAAGGAGATAGCTTGGTTTGTTGAGCAATGCCTTAACTTATAGGAAAGTCAAGGTCGAGCATCAAAGACCCCACGACAAGCTACAATCGTTACCTATTCCCGTTTGGAAGTGGGAGGAGATCACTATGAACTTCATCACAAAATTGACAAGGATGATGCGTGGTGTTGATTCTAATTGGGACATCATGGATAGATTGACAAAGAGTACGCATTTCATTCCGATTTCCGAAAGCATATTTGTAGAGAAGTTAGTTGATGTTTATTTTTGGGAGGTGGTAGTTCGGCACGGGGTGCTAGTTTCGGTTGTCTCGGATCGGGATGTTTGTTTCACCTATAGGTTTTGGGGGGAAGTTCCATCAGGATTTGGGGTACTTATTTGAATTTTAGTACAACATACCACCCTCATACCAATGACCAGAGCGAGAGTACAATCCAGATGCTCAAGGATATGCTTCGGGCTTATTTATTGGATTTGGACGGAGTTAGGATACTTACCTTCCACTGGTTGAGTTCTCCTACAACAAAAATTATTATGCCAATATTAATCTACCACCATTTAAGATGTTGTATGGGAGGAGGTGTATGAACCCGTTTTTATTGGGGCGAGGTTTGTCATCGGGTCATGGAAAACACCGAAGTGGTGCTTAAGACCACATAGTTGACTCAGTAGGTGTGGGACAGGTTATTTGTCACACATAGTCGATAGAAGAGTTAAGCCTGTCGACGTCGTTTGGACCTTGAGTTTCAGGTGGGGGACTTGGTTTTGTTGAAGGTGCACTTGGAAAGGCGTCATCTAGTTTCAGAAGCAGGACAAGTTGGGCCCCCGGTTAATTGGTCCTTTCAAGATTACTGCCTGAGTGGGCAGGGTTGCATACCGGCTGGACTTGCCTGAGGATCTTAGGCAGATCCATAACACTTTCCTCTTATCTCAGTTGCAGAAGTGTGTAGCCAATGATTCATCAATGATTTCATTGGATGATATTCATGTTGTCAAGTTCCTGAATTACGTTAAGAGACCGATTGCTATTCTCAACAGGAAAACTAAGAATCAAAATAATAAGGTATTGAATCTAGTAAGGTGCAATGGCAGCACCGAAAGGGCTCTAAGTGGATGTGGGAGTTGGATGGTGAGATGAAGGAGCACTACCCTGACTTGTTTGCATCAGCAGACTTCGAGGATGAAGTCTAATTCAAGTGGGGTAGATTTGTAACATTCAACTCCAGGAATTTTCTTGTTTAGTCCTTTAAGTTTAAAAATTTCACAAAAAGGTCCCGCATACGTTAGGTGTACGTCTGGTACCCTTAGTGTACATGCACGTATGGAGTCGAGGAACTTAACCATGTACGCTGAGCATACATGGTGTACGTGGGGCGTACAACATCCAAGACCAAACCCTAATTTTTAGGGCATAAGCCCTATTTAAACATCATTATGGCATTTGGACTCCTACCCTCGTCAACCCCCATTACTCATTTCATCCCATTAAAACCCTAGTTCAACCTTTGAGTGTTCTTGATCTTTAAAATGATTTTTGTGGCATTTTTGTGTGTATTCAAGAAGAAAGAACTTGGAGACCAATGATTTGTTGAGGTTGAGCTTCTAGATCCTCAGTCTTCAACTTTGGGATCTTTTGAAGGTATAAAGTTCTTACCTTGATGATTCACTTTGATAGTAAGATTTTAGAGCTTGTTTATGAGCTTTATTTGGTCCTATGGGTTCTCTTTGTGAGTTTAGGCAACTCCAAGAGTTATACATGTTAGATCTCAGTCCCTTTGTTGTTATAGATGCATAAAAATGTCATATTGATGGTTGTTATGGGTCCTTGAAAGAGTTTGAGTCCTTATTATAAGTATTGTTGGACAAAAATGGATGTTGGGTTCCATTAAGGCATGCTAAGGGATAAATTTGCCAACTTTATGTATTAGAACCCTATAATGGACGAGATCTGAAAGTTGGACTAAATGGTTGAAAAGAATAAGCACTAAATGACTTAAGGTGGTAAGCAGCCCAATACGTTGGGCATAACAAGAGGTACGCTGCACGTACTGGTGGTCGAGTATGCCAAGCATAAAATGTGTATGCCTGCAAAGGCTTTCCTTGGGATTTTAGAAGTCGGTTGGGTTTTGGACCATTAGACCTTAGTTAAGTGTTGAGCCTTTACTTGTTTTAAGTAGGTGGGCCTCATGATTTAGTTAGTGGGTCTTGAGTTATATGAGTTGGGCCTTTATGGGCCTTGGGGGTCACTATGGTGTTATTAGGCCAAGTTTGGTTAGGCCCATTATGGGAAGTGTAAAATAGCCTTTTAGACTAGGAGTGTAGGTTGGGATTTTATACCCGGGGTTATGGTTTATGACCTAATTTTGATTAGGGTTTTTTGTTTGTGTTTAGAGGGGGATCTTCCTGTTTTGTAGGCAAGCATCTAGTTATTTATCAGTAGACTGAGGTGAGTTTTCTCACTGTATCAATTCGTCGAAGGCACCAAGGCTGGCCCATTATTTATGATATAGGGTGCTAGATATATTTATGATATGTGTATGAAAGACCAGGATTTTTCCCAGGAAATTGTATGAAAGACTAGCATGTAGCCCTTGGCATCTATATGAAAGACGAGGATCTAGCCCCTAACATTTGAATGAAAGACCGAGATTTGGCACTCGGTAGGAAGTTACTTGTAAGAATATTATTTGGCGCATAAAACTAACTTATTTATGTATGTTATGGGGTACTTTGGGAAAATGGACTAAGCTTTCGCGTACAGTTTATATTTGTGGTTTCACGTACTTCCGGTATTAAGGGGAAGTGACCGGCATGATGACACAACATTCTCTCCTCACTATTTTCTGCACTTTTTAATATTGTGATCTGATGATTTTACATTTTTATTATGTGATGGTTTTGGAACAATGTGATGATTGTAACTCTTCTTTTAAAATGAAAAATTTTATCGTGGTTTTTGGGTTGTTACAAACTAGATCAATCATAAACAACCTCAAGATGGAAACTTTATGTAACGTCCAGATTTTATAAGTGTTTGGAGGACAAAGAAGTTTGAAGAAGGAGCAAGGATTCAAAAGGAGCTTGTAGATCCAGGAGATTAGAACCATTTTTGACCCATTTTAGGTATCAAGCTTCAAACTTGATCATTGCATGTTTAGATTTGATTTTGGGGTGTTTTATGTCACTTTTGGACTCCATTGTTGAGGATGCTTGAGTCTTGATAGTTTCAGAACATAACAGCTGTCCTTTTGGGCTCTTAGGAGCACATAGAGTAATAAAAATTGAACCTTGATGGTTAAGCCATAACCATGCAAGTGTTTAAAGGTCATAAAGTTGGGTTAAGGACCAAAAATCATGTTTTGACCCCAACCATGCATGCAAGCACATAAAATTTGTGACTTTATGGACTAGAAAGCCTCAAAGATCCTGGATCTACATTATGGGCATGAGGAATTAATGGATTAAGTCACAAATGAAACCACAAGGAAGTTGGCCGGTACACCGTGCGTACATCCCAGTGCGCAGCGCGTACTAGGTCAACTTCTCGTTGTAGTTAAGGCCAGCATACGATGGGCGTACGTGCCAGGTACGCCGCGTATACTCATGCAGAGTGGAGGACTTGGGATTTTGGGCCTTAGAAGTTTGGGTCTAGATAGTTGGGACTTATGGCCCACTGTGGAGTAGAGTTTCTGGGCCTAGAACCGAGACTTAGAGTATTGGACCTTTTGGGCCATATTGGGCTACTCGAATTATTTATGTTGGTACTAAGGATTTATTGGGTTTGTGAAAAGGCCCATTTGGAGAATTGGGCCCAATTTAGAAATTTGGGCCATTAGTGGGCCAATAGTAGGTTGGGAAAAATAAGATGGAGTTGGGCCTTGGGTATGGCCCAAAAATAGTCCAAGGGCGTAAAATGTTCATTTTTCCCTAAGAAGTATTATGGATTTTGACTAAGTATTGTTATGTTAATGATAGTCGGGGAGTCATCGAAGTAGCTGTTAGAGATTCCTTCAAGTGATTTCCGACATTCAGCCTTACGATGTGAGTTACGTTCCAGTAAAAGTGGGTGTAAGGCCACATTGTTGACCCACTAGTAGGAGTGATTATGGGATGATTGTCTTCACGATAATTGTCTGGTTGCCACTATCTGATATGTTTTATGTGCTAGTATGATATGATGTTATGTGGTAGTGGTAGTGGTAGTAGGGGATATAGTCCCCATATCTGGTCGATAGGGTCAAGGGGTAGGTCGGGCACCCCGGTATGCCTAATAGTATGATTATGTTATGATTTTTATGTGGTAGTAGTAGGGGTGAAATAGTCCCCGTAACCGGTTGAGATAAACCGGAGGGGTAAGTCGGACACCCCAGTATGTCTGATGGGGTAGGTTAGGCACCCTGGTATGCCTAGCAGGGGTAGGTTGAGAACCCTGGTATGCTCAGCAGGTTAGGTTGGGAACCCATATATGCCTGGTAGTATGTGTTATGTATGGTATGTGGTATGATGGGGGAACTCACTAAGCTTTGTGCTTACATTTTTCGGTTTTGTTTTCAGGTACCTCTTCATCGAAAGGGAAGGAGTTGGCACGGTAGCATCGGATCACACACACACACATAGGATTTCTGCATTATGAGATTCTTGGGATTGTACTATGACATTATTACTATTTTATGTTATGGCTTGAGACATGTGACTATGATTTTATGAGATGTTGTGACTCGATGATGTTTTCTTATAAATGTTTTTCTAAATCGTTATATCAAAATGAAATTTTTGGTCTTGAAAATTTGGATGTGACAAGTTGGTATCAGAGCCTTGGTTTGAGGGATTTGGATACACTTTCGGGAGTGTCTGGACTCAAATCGAGGGTTTGAAAGATTTTCACAAGCAAATAGTTTTTCAAAAGTTAAAGTGAAGAGTTTTGAGAAAGAACAAAGTATGTGATGCGTACTACTGAAAATAGAGGACCCGTAGTAGAAGGGACTTGGTGAAGTCGAAGCAATCATCGAGAAATGTACGGATAGATGTGGAAGGTAGTATGGGCCCGTACTACTGAAAGCAGAGGATCCGTACTCGAATCAAGGAGGGCTGAGATAGAACCAGGGAACTTGTATAGTGTGTGAGACCTTTCTAGATTATGTATGACCCTGACACGTATGTATTTTGTTTCAGAATGGTGGTGATTACACATCACGGAGCAGGAGGATCAGGATCAGGGTCAGGATCAAGTTTGGTTTTTGGGTCGATCAAGGAAGGGATTATCAAGCTGATAAAGGATCACCTCAAGGCGTTCAGGAGCGACATGGAATCTAGCCAGGCAGGGACACACACACTCTCCTTCAAGGATTTCAGGGGATGTGGTACGCCAGACTTCCACGGGATTAAGTGTTGGATAAGGTGTCTAAGTCCATAACTATTTCTGGTATGTACTTGACCCGACCCGGCATGGTCCATTTGGGTTGCATGGCACCATGCAATTGGATAGACTAAATGAGAGAAATAACACTTGGAGATTATTAATATATTATAAGTTCTAATATATTAATAATATTATTTGATTAGTTTGATCAAGAATTAATTTAGAATTAATTATGTGATCAAAAGATAACTAATTAAATATATGGGTTGATTATGTAAATCATCCATATCTTGTATAGTGGGCTAAGAGGCTCCATGGATTATCAAGTTGGGTTCCACCCATAGGATGCTCCATGGATGCTCCATGGGAGTTACAAACCCATGGGTCATGGAAATGAAGAGTCATGACACATTAGGGTTTAACCCTAGATGTGTCAACACTATATAAGAAACATATTCTCCACCAAAATCGGTTACACTAAGAAACAAGAGGGATTGGCCGTTTTTGAGAAGTGTGTGTTCTCTCATAAGTTCTTCCAAGAGCATTTGGTGTTGTGTGAAGCATTTGAGGCATCACACTTGGGGTGCTAGGCTCACAAGGTTTCAAGGAACACAAACAACAACAAGGTAAGTTATTCTATCTATACTTTAAGTTAAAATTGTTCCCCATGTATGCTAGATAGGAATATAACCTTGGAATTCAACTTTGCATGATAATTAGACAAACATAGATCCAAGGTTATTAGGGTTGCATGTACACTTAGGAAGTGTTAGAATGCTCAAAACCCATCAGTGGTATCAGAGCCTAGGCTTGTTTGCTTTTTATTTGTGCTTAAAAGTTGAAAAAAAGTCGAAAATCTTGCTGTCTACGAGTGGACTCGTCGAGTCTATAGGGGGGACTCGGCGAGTTCACGTGTATCTTCAATCAACTCGGCGAGTAAATTCATGCACTCGGCGAGTAGGATCGACTGATTGCAGAATTTCGATTTTAGTTGCTGGAAATGGACTAGAAACATTACCCTATACTGTTTTGGTACTTGAAAACTTGTTTTGATGGTGTAATGTTCTTTTTAATTCATTCACAACAACTAGTTATCAAAATTACAAAGTTTTAAATGTAATTTTTGATTGTGTTCATATTCATGTTCTTGTTCTTATGATGTTTTAGATGATCATAGGAATTATTTGTAACCTATGTGGTAGATTAATTCTTGATCATAATGTGTTTTAATGGAGTCCATAACTTGTCCTCAAGTTATGCAAAACCAAGAGTCACACTTGAATTAAAACCATTAAAACAAACACAAGAGTTAGAAAAATGAAGAGTCTTCATTTTATTACTCTATTAAACTCATAAGTTACAAGAAATGAAAAGTTTTGAAAGTTACAAAACTTGCCCTCAAGTTTTGGAACAAGAAAAGTTAAGTTAAAACTTTAAGTTCCAACCCCTAGAATTTTAAAAGTTAAAATTCAACCCTTATACTTATATTATGATAATTTAATAATTATATATATATATATATATATATATATATATATATATATATATATATATATATATATATGTATAAGAATAAAGTCGTCTTACCGCTAGTACGCCTCATTCACGAAGCCGGTCTATAAGGTGGGTATAAGGTTGTTGCCTATAAAATGGTGACTTAATGGGTGTCTACTCTCACCCACCGCTTGCTTGACTGGTGGAGGGTCGTTAGCCGAACGGGTAAGACAAGGACTTATAAACTCTCATTCAAAGTATGATGAATATTATAAAGTAACTAAATGTTTTATTAAATTCCCAATCTTAGTTACTTTAGGAAAATGTGAATAAGGTGCTAATCCATGAAATTACACTTTACACTTTGTCTAAGTCGTTGGTGGAGCGTGTGTGGTTAACCGGCACACTAACTTGGACTTAACAAGGTAGGTAAAGGGTGACTTAAGGTTTATTATAGTATCGGTGGAGCGTGTGTGGTTTACCGGCACATCGATTGAGTGATAAACTTTAAGGGTACCAAGTGATTTGCATGTTTACTTCACACCTCGTTTTGTGATCCTCGGTATCCCAGTCACAAAACTTGGAGGGCACTCTCGAGAGTGAAACATGCCTTTGAAAAGTTCATTGAATCTCAAAGAATCTAGGAATTTCTAAAAACCAATAAAAACCTAATATCTAATATTTCGGTTTTCGTGGTGGAAATTGGTGAATCGTCATTCACCTACCTTTCAAATATGGTATAGCTTAGATTACGGCATACCTCTTCTAAGTTATATTATATTGTGATTGGATCCTAGCCTTAATATTATATTTGGGTGTTTTATTAAGGACTCTCTTAAATATATACTAAACTTGTTCTCCTCTTTCAGATGTCTTCAAATAATGCTTCTGGCTTGAATCCTAATGGCTCCTTTACTCTTATGAGTTTGTGTGGGAAAGTCACCTTTGGTGGATCCAACTTCAATGAATGGATCAGAAACATCAGGATGATTACCCGCTACGAGGACAAAGAATATGTCCTTGACAAGGAGCTTAAGGAGATTGATGAGACCACTGCAACTCCTCAGGAGATCGCTGACTTTCAGGCACATGAAAGGGATGCTACGAAAGTAGCATGCATCATGATGGCCACAATGACAGCAGAACTCCAAAAGTCCTATGAGGATTTCTACCCTTATGAAATGCACCAAGATTTGATGGAAAGATACCATCAAAGTGCACGACAAGAGAGGTACGAAATCATCTGCTCCATGATAACAACCATGATGAAGGACGGGGATTCCGTCACGAGCCACATGTAGAAAATGCAAAGGTATGTGGATCGATTGCTGAAACTTAATGTGAACCTCCCTGAGGAGCTAGCAATAGATATAATTTTGCACTCCCTACCATCGTGCTATGATCAATTCCGCATGACATATCACATGAATAAGGAAGAGGTCACTCTCAGCAAACTTCAGGGACTTCTCAAGACTGCAGAAACAGGTCTTAAGGGAAAATCGGTTGCTATCACTCCTACTCCAAACTCAACTCCGGTTTTGGCAATCGGGAAAAGTCGAGGGAGGAAGAGAAAGAGATCTTCGAAGGGTACCAAGGCTCGGACCCTTGATGGCTCTTCTTCAAGTGGAACCAAGAAAGGTTTCATTACTCCTTCTTCTGACCCAAAAGAGGCTGAATGCTTCTATTGCCATGAAAAAGCTCATTGGAAGCGGAACTGCCCAAAGTACCAGTAGGATGTGAAGGATGGGAAAGTCAAACCCAACCATGCAGGTATTTACACTATCATTTCTAATAACTCACCCATTCGAAATCTTGGGTCCTTGATACCGGTTGTGGTATTCATATTTGTTGTGACTTGCAGGGACTAAGAAGAAGTGAGGATGTGGAGCAAGGAAGAATAAACTTGATCATGGGGAACAGGAAAGCTTCACCTGTCACCAAGATTGGAGTTTATACTTTATCGCTAAGTAGTGGGTTTAGTTTAGATTTGAATAAGTGTTGTTACTCGCCAGGAATGGCAAGAAATATTATTTCCTTTCATGCTTTGTACAAACAAGGGTTTACCTTTTCGTTTAATAATGAAGTTGGTTCTATTGATGCTTTCTTTAATAATGTTCTTTATTTTAAAGCATTACCTTGTGATGGTGTGTATGAAGCTGTGTCTGTTGTAGATAACTTAGGAAATGATGTTTTGTGTATTGATTCTACTAATAATAATAACTTGGATAAAGCATCATTATGGCATTGTCGTCTTGGACATATAAGCAAGAAACGCATAGACCAACTCCAAAAGGATGGAGTCTTGGAGTCGTTTGACCTAAAGTCAAATGATAGTTGCGAATCATGCTTACTTGGAAAAATGACAAAGTCACCCTTCACAGGCTCGTGTGAAAGGGGTGAAGGTTTGTTGGACCTTATACACACGGATGTGTGTGGACCATTCAAACATGCCACAAGGGATGCTAATCGTTATTATTTGACTTTTACTGATGATTACAGTAGATATGGATATGTCTACTTAATCAAGCATAAGTCAGAGACTTTCGAGAAGTTTAAGGAATTTAAACAGGAAGTCGAGAATCAATTGGGAAGGAACATTAAGATGCTTCAATCCGATCGGGGTGGTGAGCATCTTAGTTCAGAGTTCCTCGACTATCTAAGGGAATGTGGGATTGTCTCACAATTGACACCTCCCAGGACACCGCAGTTGAATGGTGTGGCTGAGAGGCGTAATCGAACCTTGTTGGACATGGTTCTTTCCATGATGAGTCGAGCTTTGCTACCAATCTCATTCTGGGGGTATGCCTTAGAGACTGCCGCCCATATCCTTAATCTAGTCCCTACAAAGAAAGTTGCCAAAACTCCTCACGAGATGTGGACTGGTAAAGTACCTAAACTAGACCACATCAAGATTTGGGGTTGCGAGGCTTTCGTGAGACGCGAGACTCATGATAAGCTCGAACCCCGAAGCGAGAGGTGTATTTTCATCGGCTACCCACAGCAATCCTTTGGTTACCTCTTCTACAGACCTAGTGACAATGTGGTCTTTGTAGCAAGAAGAGGAGTCTTTCGAGAAAGAGAGTTTATAAGCCAAGGAGACAGTGGGAGGCAAATTGATCTTGAAGAAATTCAAGAGTCAAGTGGTGATGGAACTTCAAACTCTAGCCCTCAACTTGAGGAGGAAACTCCTGTTGAGCCAATTGACGAATCTGTACCTCTGAGGCGTTCCACGAGAGTTAGGAGTGCACCTGAGCATTACTATGGATTCCATATTACTGCAGAAGGTGAGACACTTATTAGTGATGGAACACTAGTAAGTCAAGATGACCCTAACAGCTACGAGGAAGCCATGGCAGGCCCCGAGTCTGCTAAATGGAAAGAGGCTATGGATAGCGAGATACAATCCATGTATGACAATCAAGTTTGGAACTTGGTTGAGAATGTACCAGGTCGAAAGACTGTAGGGTGCAAATGGGTCTTCAAGAAGAAGACCGACATGGATGGTAAAGTACACACTTATAAGGCTAGTCTGGTTGCAAAGGGCTTCTCTCAGATTCCTGGAGTGGATTATGATGAGACCTTTTCTCCGGTAGCCAAGATTAAGTCTATTCAGGTTCTGTTAGCCATAGCCGCATTTCATGACTATGAAATTTGGCAAATGGATGTCAAAACCGCTTTCCTTAATGGAAAGTTGGCTGAAGATGTTTACATGAGTCAGCCAGAGGGTTTTGTCAGCAACAAGTACCCCAATAGAGTGTGTAAGCTTGAGAAATCCATTTATGGGTTAAAGCAAGCACCTCGCAGATGGAATCTTTGCTTTGATGAAAAGGTCAAGGAATTTGGCTTTTCTAGGAGTGAAGATGAATCTTGTGTGTATGTCAAGGCTAGTGGGAGTATAGTTAGCTTCTTGGTATTGTATGTGGATGACATACTACTCATAGGAAACGACATTCCAACCCTACAGGAAGTAAAGTCCTGGCTTGGAAAGTGTTTCGCTATCAAGGATCTTGGTGAAGCTGCCTATATTTTAGGGATAAGGATCTTGAGAGATCGGATTAAAAGACTAATTGGACTTAGTCAAAGTACCTACTTGGATAAGGTGTTGAAGAGATTCAGAATGCAAGACTCCAAGAAAGGAGAGTTACCCATTCAGAGTAACGCCAAACTGAGTAAGACACAAAGCCCTAGCACTGAGGCTGAGATAGCACAAATGAGTCGAGTACCTTATGCTTCGGCTGTAGGATCGATCATGTATGCTATGACGTGTACTCGACCTGATGTAGCTTTTCCCCTGAGCATGTTTAGCAGGTTTCAGGGGAACCCTGGCAAGGCACACTGGACTGCGGTAAAGAATATTCTCAAGTACCTACGAAGGACTAAGGACTGGGTCCTTACCCTCGGTGGGAGTGATGACTTGAGAGTTGTAGGATATAGTGATGCTAGCTTCCAGACTGATAGGGATAATTTCCGCTCTCATTCGGGCTGGGTCTTTACCCTAAATGGAGGAGCAATTTCTTGGAAGAGTTCCAAGCAAGAGACAGTGGCAGATTCTACTTGTGAATCAGAGTATATTGCAGCTAGCGAGGCGGCAAAGGAGGCGTTATGGCTGAGGAACTTCATTGGAGACCTTGGAGTTGTACCAGCTATTAAAGAGCCAATGGAAATTTTCTGTGATAGTGAAAGTGCTGTTGCCTTAGCCAAGGAACCAAGGGATCACGGGAGATCCATACACATCGACAGAAAATACCATTTCATCAGACATCGGATCGAAGAAGGACTCCTCGTGGCAAAGAGGGTATCATCAGATGAGAATCCGGCAGATCCCCTCACGAAGGGACTGACTCGGGTTAAGCATCTCCAGCATGCTCGGAGCATAGGGCTGAAGGATGATATTAGATTTAGTAGTTAGATAACCTCGAAATTTGTAAAGTGTAATTGACATCTGATGATGAATAAAAGTGTTTTATTTATGAGTAAAGTGTTGCTATCTCTTGTCGATCATTTACTATATTTCTTTTGCATGTTTTGACTTCCAGAATAATTTTTATTTGGTATAACATATTATTCAAACCTCCACAGTCGGTCATATGTCGGAAGTAGATATGAATCAAGACTGTCATGTTTGGTTGTAGAGGTCTTGGACAAGGCTACAACAATCATGAGTGCTCATAAGTTCTGAGCATTGGACTCAACCCACGCTCACTGGAATCACTTCATGGAATTCTATCTCGAGTGATCGTGAGACGGTAATATCGTATAAGTCTTCAAACCTAGAGATATGATTTGTTACTTACAAGTTGGTTATGCATTGATTGTACGAAAAATGCATTGGTAACTCGATGTTATAAATCGCGCTCTTGTGTGTAATTCAATGAGTGGTAGAACAAACATATGAGTCGAAGTTTATCTGTTCCTTCTTGGATTAGAAGCTGATATCTGGGCCCCTCGATGATTTTGTTTTGACCTATGTGCCGGGCCCGGTCAGAACTAAGTTGATGTGTTCAATGAAGTTCTTTGTCAAACAAATCGGAAATCGGGAAACAAACTGTTGGACAATAAGTAAGACATTGTTCCATGTATTTGTCCGACTGATATCTAGAACAGAGGATTATATGATCACTTATCTTAAATGGCGTATCATCATCTTCTCAGTTCCGAGAAACCTTGAAAAGAGCTACGATTGCCGATCGGTTCCTGAAGTCAAACTTGCAGTAATAGTTATTAGACTTATCCAAGTGGGAGACTGTTGGATAAGGTGTCTAAGTCCATAACTATTTCTGGTATGTACTTGACCCGACCCGGCATGGTCCATTTGGGTTGCATGGCACCATGCAATTGGATAGACTAAATGAGAGAAATAACACTTGGAGATTATTAATATATTATAAGTTCTAATATATTAATAATATTATTTGATTAGTTTGATCAAGAATTAATTTAGAATTAATTATGTGATCAAAAGATAACTAATTAAATATATGGGTTGATTATGTAAATCATCCATATCTTGTATAGTGGGCTAAGAGGCTCCATGGATTATCAAGTTGGGTTCCACCCATAGGATACTCCATGGATGCTCCATGGGAGTTACAAACCCATGGGTCATGGAAATGAAGAGTCATGACACATTAGGGTTTAACCCTAGATGTGTCAACACTATATAAGAAACATATTCTCCACCAAAATCGGTTACACTAAGAAACAAGAGGGCTTGGCCGTTTTTGAGAAGTGTGTGTTCTCTCATAAGTTCTTCCAAGAGCATTTGGTGTTGTGTGAAGCATTTGAGGCATCACACTTGGGGTGCTAGGCTCACAAGGTTTCAAGGAACACAAACAACAACAAGGTAAGTTATTCTATCTATACTTTAAGTTAAAATTGTTCCCCATGTATGCTAGATAGGAATATAACCTTGGAATTCAACTTTGCATGATAATTAGACAAACATAGATCCAAGGTTATTAGGGTTGCATGTACACTTAGGAAGTGTTAGAATGCTCAAAACCCATCATTAAGGACCCCATTGTTGCCAGAAGGTGGATTGCAGACATGGAGTCTTCCCAGTTGACGAGCTTCTACCCTGAGGGGTCGAAGGTCTGGTATGTTGCAGGTTGTTTGAGGGACAGAGCTAGAGATTGATGGGATTTGGTTGGTGATTCACTGGGAGCCCCAACCCTTGAGGCCATGACTTGGTCGGATTTTGTGACCATGTTCAGGGCCGAGTTCGCATCGGTTGTGGAGCTTCAACAGCTGGTCAGGGAGTTCTTGGATATGAGGAAGACAACTGATTCGGTGGTGTAGATTACCACCAATTTTAGGGAGAGGGCCTTTGGAAGACCCGCTACCACGACATGCTGATGGATGACATTCGGAAACATGTCGGCTACTCCGCATACCCCACATTGGAGGACATGATTAAGAGGGCAAGGGAGAGGGAGATTGATATAGAGTACCTCGGGAAGAGGAAGATAGAGAATGGACAGGTTACTGGGGTTTCGGGGAAGAAATCCAAGGGATCCGACTCTAGGTTGAAGGGCCAGCAGGGTTGGAGTTGCTGTAGGAAATGCGATAAGCCACATGAGGGGGTTTGTAGACTAGGTTCATCGGACTACTATAAGTGTGTCAATATTGGGCACTTTGGCAAGGATTGTACTACCCATACTCCGAACTTTTAGACATCAGAACTGATTTGCTTCCATTGTAATCAGAAGGGCCATAAAAAGGCCGACTGCCCGAGACTAGTCCCAGCAGCACCAGTGGTGGCGCCAACTCCGACGACCATGCGGATTATGGATGACTGACAGGGCAAGATAGATACTCCAGTGGTGAGGAGCCAAGCCTTCTAGTTGACCGCTGAGGAGTTGCGTTCTGCACTCGATGTGATGATATGATCGTTCCATGTGAACAATATCCCAGTCCAGGTGTTATTCGATTTGGGAGCTACCCGATCATTTGTCTTTCTTGCACTTAGCAAGAGGGTCCCTGAGTCTTTGGGCATGTTGGATTGCCCTCTAGAGGTCGAGATTGCTGATGACCGATCAACATGAGCATCCGAAGTTTTCAGAGATTGTGTTTTGAGGCTGTATGAGGAGCGCTACCTAGTGGATTTGGTTCCCATTCTGTTGCATGGGAAAAAGGTTATCATAGGCATGGACTGGCTAAGCCCTAATGGGGTGGTGATTGACTATGCACAAAAATTGGTATGTGTTAGGACTCCAAGTGGGGGAGAGCCGGTGATTCAGGGCGATAGGCCGCGACATGGACCAGCTATGTGTTCATCAACGAGGGTTATGTGCTACCTTTAGCAGGGTTGCACATAATATGCTGCCTACATTATGGATACCCGTGAGGTGGGTAAGGCGACTGTGAGTGATGTACCAGTGGAGTGAGAGTACTCAGACATATTCCCAAAGGAGCTTCCTGGGATACCTCTGGAGAGATAGGTGGATTTCTGAATCGACCTAGTGCGTGGTGCGACTCTGATAGCCAAGGAACCATATCGGTTGGCTCCTCCTTAGATGCATGATCTGTCTAATCAACTGTTGGAGCTATTAGACAAGGGATTCATTAGGCCAAGCAGTTCACCCTGGGATCCCCGATCTTGTTTGTGAAGAAGAAAGATGGGTCGCATCAGATGTGTATAGATTACCCAGAGCTGAACAAGGTAACAGTGAAGAACCATTACCCACTCCCGAGGCTTAATGATCTCTTCGGCTGGCTACAGGGGGCATCTTGGTTTTCCAAGATAGACTTGCATTCAGGCTACCATTAGATGAGGTTCAGAGAAGAGGATATACAGAAGACTGTGTTCCAGACTCGCTATGGCCACTACGAGTTCGTGGTGATGCCCTTTGGGATCACCAATGCTCCTGCCACGTTCATGGATCTCATGAACCACATATGCAGACCAATGTTGGATCAGTCTATGACAGTTTTCATTGATGACATCTTGGTTTATTCCAAGTCTCGAGAGCTTCACGAGGAGCACTTGAGAAAGGTGTTGGATATACTGAGGAGGCAGAGCTTGTACGCCAAGTTCTCCAAATGTGAGTTTTGGTTGTGCGAGGTGCAGTTTCTTGGGCACCTTGTCAACTAGAACGGTATTTTGGTCGACCTGGCCAAAGTAGAGGCCGTGATGAGATGGAAGGTTCCGAAGTCTGCATTTGAGATTCGGAGTTTCCTGGGATTTGCAGGCTATTATCGGAGATTCATTCAGGACTTCTCCAAGATAGTCGTACCCTTGACCCGGTTGACGAAGAAAGACATGGTTTTTCCCTGGGGGCCTGAGCAGCAGGAAACGTTTGAGGCATTGAGACAGAGGCTATGCGAGGTGCCGATCCTAGCCCTGATAGAGTGTGTGTAGGATTTTGTAGTATATTGTGATGCGTCCCTTTCAGGTTTGGGCACATTTTGATGCATAAGATTTTGTAGTATACTGCGATCCATCCATCCCGGGGCGACGAAGATGTACATAGATCTTCCACATGATTATTGGTGGCCCTACATGAAGTGGGATGTAGCCTGGTACATTGAGAGATGACTGACCTACAGGAAGATCAAGGTTGAGAACCATAGGTCTCATGGAAAGACACAACCGTTGGATATCCCTATGTTGAAATGGGAAAATATTACTATGGATTTCACCACGAAGCTTCCCAGGACCGCACGGGGAGTGGATTCAATTTGGGTCATCGAGTATCAATTGACTAAGCGCGTCCATATCATTCTGATCTAGGAGAGCATTTTGGACGAGAAGCTGGCCGACATCTACATTCGAGAGGTAGTAGCACGACACGGAGTGCCAGTCTCCGTGATTTTCGACAAAGACGTACGGTTCACTTCCAGATTTTGGAAGAAGTTTCATGATGATTTGGGTAATCGTCTGCACTTCAGCACTGCTTTTCACCCGTAGACGGATGGTCAGAGTGAGAGGACCATCCAGACTTTGGAGGATATGTTGCGGGCATGCGTTTTAGAATTTGGTGGTAGCTGGAATACCTAACTTCCCTTGGAAGAATTTTCCTACAATAATCGCTACCACGCGAGTATTGACCATCCTCCCTTCCAGATGTTATATAGGAGGAAGTGCAGAACCCCAATATGTTGGGATGAGGTTGGTCAGAGGGTCATGGGGATTACTGAAGTGGTACTCAAGATGACGGAGACGATACAACAGGTCAGGAGCAGGCTTCAGACTGCTCAGAGTCGGCAGAAGAGCTACGCCGTTAGACGTCGATCGGACCTAGAGTTCCAGGTCGGAGATATGGTTCTCCTAAAGGTGTCACCTTGGAAAGGTGTCATTCAGTTCAGGAAACGAGGCAAGTTGGGCCCCAGGTACATCGGTCCTTTCAGGGTTGAGTTCCGAGTGGGAAGGTACTGTAAAGGCTGGATCTACCAATCGAGCTTAGCCATATCCACAATACCTTTCATGTCTCCTAGTTGCGGATGTGTAACGACCTAATTTTCACGTACAAAAATTTTCATTTTTGATTAAGTGATATACAAAATATTTGTAACAAAATATCATCCGATCATATCATTTAATAAAAACATGTCTCGTATCTGAAAACCGAATCGTAAAAACATAATAATGTCAGAGTACAAATCCCAGAATAACTCATAGTGCGGAAAACAAAAAGTGTGTGTATGATGTGCCGCTACTGTGCCATCTCCTCCCCCTTCGCTGAAGAGGAACTTGAAACCAAAATTGTAAACTGTAAGCACGAAACTTAGTGAGTTCCCCTATTGTACCACAAACCATGCAATCATATAGTATACATACTGCCGGGCAATTTTGGGGTGCCCGACCTACCCGGTACAACCATTCTGGGGTGCCGACCTACCCATGCGGCCATTCTAGGGTGCCGTCCTACCCATACGACCATTCTGGGGTGCCGTCCTATCCATATCAAGCCATTTTGGGGTGCTGACCTACCCGTTGGTCCTAACAACCGACCCTCGGGGAATATTCCACCACTTACTGCTACTATTATATATATATATATCATAACATAAACATACTATCAGACATATATGGGGTGTCCGAACTACCCTTCGGTCCTAACAACCGAACTTGGGGACTATTCCCCTCCTACTACCGCTATCACATATAACATATCATGCCAGCATATAAACATATCAACACATATTATCAGACATATTTGGGGTGTCTGACCTACCCTTCGGTCCTGACAACCGAACTCTACTACTATCACATATAACATATCATGCCAGCATATAACATATCAGGTAGTAGCAAAACTAGACGATATCACAAAGAAATTCATCTAATCATACAACTCCTACTGGTGAGCCGACATTGTGGTCGTAGACCCACAACTACTGGAAGGCAACTCACCTCGTAGTAGCTACTGATCTGCACGAGAATCCTCTGACTGTCGCCACTGCTGCTCCGGAAATCCTCCGGCTATAATCCCCACAAAACACGTAGTCAAACACTGCTAACTGTTCTTAGGGTAAAATTACCAATTTACCCCTGACAAAGTCAAAGTCAAAGTCAACTTCTATTAGACCTGACTCGCCGAGTTGGCTTGCCAACTCGCCGAGTCCCTATCCTTCCATTTATCCTTTTACTCATCTTTACTCGTCGAGTTAGGCGGTGACTCGAAGAGTTTTCCTTCTAAATGAACATCGACTGAATCCTTATCCGACTCGCCGAGTTGTATGAACAACTCGTTGAGTTCATCTTCAACTGATACACAGGTCCTGTCCTTGACTCGCCGAGTTGCATGAACAACTCGTCGAGTTTATCTTCATCCATAAGAAGATTGTCTTTGACTCGCCGATTCTGCTCATGAACTCGCTGAGTCCTATGAACTTTCAGAACAATGGCTTAGTCCAGAATGTTGAGTCACTCCCTGGGACTCCCTAGAACCTTTCCACACTTAACTGGGTCCTTATGACCCTTAACTAATGTGGGACAAACACCTTGGACTCTCCGACTCCAAGGATTGACTTGTCGATTCGGTCACATCCACTCACTAAATCTTCGATTTCTAACGTACAACCCTTGATCAAAAGGTAGATCTAAGCTTCTACAATCGATCTAGCACGTAAAGTTACAAACTTTACGTGCATGCATGGGACTTTGAGCTCAAAAGGACCTAAAACAATCTCTTACAATTCATGGGGCCTTCTTTGAGTGCAAAATCCACTCCTTTCTGCATTGCAACCCCTCTAAGGACTTAGATCTGAAACATCAACTCCTAACCATGCTTGCAATCATGGCTGGTGACCAAAATGGCTTAGAAAAGCCCTAAAACTCCACAAAAAGGGACCTATCAAAAAGAACAAACAAGGTACAGACCTTATACCTTCTGAAGACTGCAAACGATGCTCAAAATCGGATCCTTCTAGCCTCTTCTTGATCCTTCAAGCTCTTCCTTCCTTCCATGAGTCACAAAAGCACCAAAATCACTCCAAATGCCTTAGATTGCTTCAATAACGACTAGGGTTTGCTATGGGGGTATTCTGGGAGCAAATGGGATGAAGGAGGCCAAGTTAAGGTGTTCAAATAGGGTGCAAACCCTCGGGTTAGGGTTTTTGTCCAGACAGGGCCTACTCACCGAGTCCGGAACCCGACTCGTTGAGTCCACAACTTAAACCCCGCACCTCATCATGCTTCTACTCAGCGAGTTGGTCCTTTAACTCGTCGAGTCCAAGGTCAAAATGCAAAAATATAAATAAGAGAATACGTACCAAGAACCAGGTGCTACAGGATGTGCCTGGTAGATGACTCCGCGGTGGTACCTCTATAGGATATTCAGGTGGACGACATCCTGAACTACATCGAGCGGCCGGTAGCCATCCTCGACAGGAACACGAAGGACATGAGGAACAAGAAGGTCGAGTTGATAAAGGTGCCATGGCAGCACCACAAAGGCTCAGAATGGACATGGGATCCAGAGGACGAGATGCGAGAACATTACCCTGAGTTATTCCCAGTAGTAGCGACAGACTTCGAGGACGAATTCTAATTCAAGCGAGGGAGATTTGTAACGTCCGAAATTTATAAGTATTTGGAGGAGAAAGAAGTTTGAAGGAGTAAGGATTCAAAGGGAGCTTGTAGATCCAGGAGATTAGCACCATTTTTGACTCATTTGAGGTATCAAGCTTCAAACTTGATCATTGCATGTTTAGATTCGATTTTGGGGTGTTTTATGTCACTTTTGGACCCCATTGTTGTGGATGCTTGAGTCTTGATAGTTTCAGAACATAAGAGCTATCCTTTTGGGCTCTTAGAAGCACCTAGAGTAATAAAAATCGGACCTTGATGGTTAAGCCACAACCATGCAAGTGTTTGAAGGTCATAAAGTTGGGTTAAGGACAAAAAATCATGTTTTGACTCCAACCATGCATGCAAGCACATAAAGTTTGTGACATTATGGACTAGGAAGCCTCAAAGATGCTGGATCTACATTCTGGATGTGAGGACTTAATGGATTAAGTCATAAATAAAGCTCCAAGGAAGCTGGCCAGTATGCCGTGCGTACATCCTATACGCATTGCGTACTAGGTCAACTTCCCGTTGTAATCAAGGCCAACATACATTGGTCGTACGTGCCAGGTATGCCGCACATACGTATGTAAAGTAGAGGGTTTGGGCTTTTGGGCCTTAGAAGTTTGGGCCTAGATAGTTGGGCCTCATGGCCCACTGTGGAGTAGAGTTTCTGGGCCTAGAACCGAGACTTATAGTATTGGCCCTTTTGGGCCATATTGGGCCACTCGAATTATTTATTTTGGTACTAAGGATTTATTGGGTTTACGAAAGGCCTATTTGAAGAATTAGGCCTAATTTAGAAAATTAGGCCATTAGTGGGCTGGGAAAAATAAGATGGAATGGGGCCTTGGGTATGGCCCAAAATTAGACTAAGGGGTAAATGGTCATTTTACCCTAAGAAGTATTATGGATTTTAACCAAGTATTTTAATGTTAATGATAGCCGGGGAGTCATCGAAGCAGCTGTTAGAGATTCCTTCGAGTGATTTCCGACATTCAACCTTACGAGGTGAGTTACCTTCCAGTAAAAGTGGGTCTAAGGCCACAATGCTGGCCTACTAGTAAGAGTGATTGTGGATGATTGTCTTCGTGATAATTTTCTAGTTGCCACTATCTGATATGTTTTATGTACTAGTATGACATGATTTTATGTTGTAGTGGTAGTAGGGGAAATAGTCCCCATATCTGGTCGATAGGGCCAAGGGGTAGGTCGGGTACCCCAGTATGCCTAACAGTATGATTATGTTATGCTTTTTATGTGGTAGTAGTAGGGGTGAAATAACCCCGTAACTGGTTGAGATAAATCGGAGGGGTAGGTCGGACACCCCGGTATGTCTGATAGGGGTCGGTTAGGCACCCCGGTATGCCTAGCAGGGGTAGGTTGAGCACCCTGGTATGCTCATCAGGGTAGGTTGGGAACCCAGATATGCCTGGTAGTATATGTTATGTATGGTATGTGGTATGATAGGGGAACTCACTAAGCTTTGTGCTTACAATGTTTAGTTTTGTTTTTAGGTACCTCTTCATCAAAGGGGAAGGAATCGGCACGGTAGCAGCGCATCACACACACACACACACGAAATTTCCGCATTATGAGATTCTTGGGATTGTACTCAGACATTATTACTATCTTATGATATGGCTTGAGACATATGGCTATGATTTTATGAGATGATGTAACTCGATGATTTTTGCTTATAAATATTTTTCTAAATCGTTATATCAAAATGAAATTTTTGGTCTTGAAAATTTGGATGTTACATTGGTGACCCCCCTGGGAAGTTTTCACATCGGGAGCCCAAAGCGGACAATATTCTGATATGTGTAAGAGGAGTATGTTACAAATGGTATCAGAGCTAGGGCACTGGTCGATGTGTTCGACGGGGACATCGAACCCTATAATGGGTGGTGAAGGTAGGGTTACACTTGATCCCACATCGACTTGGAAGGAGAACAAAACATTTCCTTATAAGGGGTGTGAATACCTTCCTTGTCACAATGCGTTTTAAAGTCGCGAGGGTAGCAGATCCCATAAGAACTTTGCAGTTAAGTGTGCCCGAGCGAAATCAATCTAGGGATGGGTGACCCCTGGGAAGTTTTCGCGCCGGGAGCCCAAAGCGGACAATATTATGATACGTTCAAGAGGGGGATGTAACAATTTATACTTAATGAGGAATGATTATGAGATTCAAATCCAAGATCCACAAAGCTTGGAGCTTTCCAGGTGTTCCTCAATAAAGTTCTTCCTTCACAAAAGCACACTAAACACTTAAAGGTTACAAAAACTCACACACGAAGATATCCACCCCCCTTTAATTCACACACACAATCAAAATTTCTTCCAATAATCTCAACTCTTCCAACCAAAATGCTTCCAACTTAGTTTCACTTTTCGGTTACTATTTGACATCACCACCTTACTGACCATAAATGGATCCATCAAGTTTATCAAAAACCAAGAGTTTGTAGGTGGTGTTCCTAGCTATTATTCACAAATCCAAATGTCACAACAATTCTAATTCCAAGACCCACCACTCCGAACAACATCTCAAATCCAAACGTAAATCTAATTCCAATTTCAATCCCAATCGCCTTTCATACCCTCAACTGAAAATCTTTTCGATTCCAAACCTGAAGAACAATCTCAACAAAAAAAGGGAAAAGGGCCAATTATGTGATCAACTTTGGTTACGTGTTATACAACGATTTTGTAAGGGTATGGTTCAAGATCCAAATTACCGGATGTTTGACAAATGTAACTCGAAATGGAATCTTGTAAACAAACTCGTGATGCATTAGAACAAAATTTACACAAACTTTCAAAAGCAATGGGTTAGCAGAGAAATTGAGGCGAGTTTGTTGAAAAAACGCATGTGAGATTCCAAGATGACATGTTAAAGCCTTTTAAGTTCATTCATGTATGTGAAGTTGTCAAAAGAAGTACTAGGTGGAAGGAACTTGCAACACATGAAGACATTGCTAATCCACCTAAAAGAAGCAGGATATCTTAATATTCAAGCTCACAACAAATGCTACTGGATGGTCACATAGGCGTTGATCTTAATGATGATAATGATGACATTGAAGAAATGCGCCTGCATCCTTGTCCCATGGGAAGGGACAAAGCAAAATCTCGAGCAAAAGAAAAAGGAAAAAATGACATTTTCAAATTCGTCGGTCGGAACTGAGCGGCCAGCTAAAACGGATGAAATGATGGCGCAAATGGAACAATTGAATACAAATTTGGAGAAACATATGACTGGAACCGTCTGACCCACATATATCCGTTGTTAATGCAAGATGTGAGACACCTCGACCCCGAAGATTAGGAGGCGGCTAAAGTAGTGAAGACGTTGATCCGAGAAAAATATAATCTAAAACGCAAATGAAATTTCAATGGTATGTTTCGTTTTCTAGGGTTTTAATGTAATTTTTGATTTCATGTTATTATTATTATTTTTTCTTTTTTAGGTTTTTAATGTAGTTTTTAATGTAATTTTTAATTTAATGTTATTTTTATTTTTAGAATTTCTGAAATGTAATTTTTAATTTTATGTAATTAAATTTAGTATGGTTTTTATTAAAAAAAAGTTCTTATTTTTTTTATTGAAATTAAAAAAAGTTCAAAGGTAAAACCATCACCACACCCTAGTTCATAGATAAAATTCGTAAAAAAAAATGTAATAGTTGATATGTGGTCATGGTTTTACCATTGTCAAAAACATGACAATATCATTTAACCTTAGACCAACATGTATTTTGGTTTTGAGGTGGATAAAAGAGTAACATGCTTGTATGAAGGAGTTCCCCAAAGTAGGCTTGAGGAGTAAAGTAAAGTCAAGCTGCTTTAAAAATGTCTTCAAGTAAATTGGCCAAGCACAAAAAATGTTGTATTATTAATCAATACGTGTTTATACCATTTGCTAGCACAAGAAGCAGTGTGGCTTCTCAAATGAGTGCAACAAGTCATGCATTATAATGTCATGACCACTAGATTTATGGACGTAGTTTTTAAAAGAGTTAGTTTTGCAATCCAAAAAGAGCTAGGGTGTGTTCTGCAAGGAGCGTTTGAGAGTGTTTGAGAGCTTCTAGCTTCTAGCGTTTGACAAGACGCTCCGTTTTGAACAAAAAACATTGTTTGACACTATAAGCTTGTAACGTTTAGTTAGAACAAAACGCTCTGAGTCCAAATAATACTTCATGCAGCGTTTAACAAAACGCTACAAGCTACAAGTTACAAGTTATCCGCTAACAACTAATTTTGCCGAACATATCCCTAGTAGTGGAGCTTGTTATCTATTTGTCTTTCATCTTGTTTTAATTTTTTTTATATGGAATTTGATTAACAAAAAAAATACACAATGTAAATTGCCTTAATAAATTAAAAAATGTTAAATGTCTTTACTATAAACAAAAGTTACAAACTTGAACAACAATTCGAACAGTAGAAACCGTATGCAAATGCAATTTTTAGATTTTATCATATGGTTTGTGGCTTTCAAAAATTTCAAACGGAATATGCGGTGTTTCCACTCTAATCCGCAATGCACAACACCATAAACAACCCTAGTTTATATATTTTAGAAAAAAAAAACTGCTACTCGCACACTAATACGCGAGAACTTTATCGAAACGTCTTTGGTTTTGTCCCAAGCAAAGTCATTTAAGCAGGGAAAATTCTAATAAAATTTTAAAATACTGTGATTCTAGACAATTATGTTTTAATCCCATTTTAAAATTTTAAGCTAGATATCAATCAAACACCAAACGGCTTGAAAAATTCAACGGCGTAACGGGCAAATGAAAGAAAGGAAAGGAAAAGTATATCGGTTGTCCCAACGGCCATTTATTTTGAAATAATAAAAGACAGTGACGGGAATATCATTTTATATGAATTATTGGTACTCCAGTTACGTGGGACCCATTCCCTTACTGACACGTGATAATAACTTTCTTACACTCTAGGTCTCTACATACATGGGAATCCTCAATTTCGGATATTCCGTAAATGATATACTGATGGAGCAATCACTTTTTTGTATTTTTCTAAAATTAATTAAAAGAAAATCCAATGTATTTTCTTTTACAGCTTATTTTTCAGTCATTTAATACAACAATATCATTAATACTTTAATGCAATAAGTTTGTTGTTTTTATAATGGGATTGGTTAAAAAGACATCCCATATTGCAATATGGATACCTTAATTAATTTTTTAAATATTTTTATTGGCTGAAATTGTATTGTTTTCCTAAAAAACTGATTATAAGTAGTTAATTATTGGTTGACTTTTTAAAAAGTGGTCGTCAAAGGGGTGTCTTATTAACAACACCCCAAAATGGTTAATAGGGTGTCCAAAGGGTGTCTTATTAGCAACACCCTTTTATAATACATCTAACCTTTTTATAATATTTACAAAAGTCATAATAGTTACTTACGGTAAATGCTTAAATTTTTTCACAGATTATCAAAAATATGTTTATCCGTAAACAATAGTTTTTAGACATACACAATAATTTGTATTTTATATATTTGTACTGTATAATTCTATAAAATATAAATTATTATGTATAACCAAAATTATTATATAGGGATTACCCTTGTCAAAAAGAATAATAATAATGTTTTTTTATTCAACTAGCTCGTTTTAAAGATAAATTAGAAGTAAAAATTATATTGCCAATCAATTTTAATTATTATAAAAATATTTAAGAAGCCAAATTGATTATTAAATAATATGAACGCTAATCAAAAAAATTATTATTTTCTATTTAAAGTATATTAATCTAGATTGACCATAAATTTATTACATATATCTATATATATACATATTGGTTGTAAACGTGTTTTAGTTAACTAAACTGACAACACCTTTTTTTTTTTGAGCAACTAGTTTTTTCCCCCTTGAAACTAATATATTTTATGAAACTTATTATATAAGATAACAATGACCATAAGCCAATAAACTCGAAAGGTAAACTTTAGCGACTTCAATTTAAAAAAAAATAGTTAGTTAGCTAAATAATATAATAAATATATAAAAATTGAGTGATGTTAATGTTGTTCCTCCCCTACATATAACACACGAACATCTTCATTACTCTCATGAGTCTCATCAATGGCTACTCTTCCTCAAACCCCAGAACCCGATACACCTTCCTCCTCTTCTGAATCAGCTTCGTTGCACAAGGTGGTGGAGGCGCCGGCGGCATCCAAGATGAAGAAGAGAAGTCGGAAAGACGTGAGCTACAAGCACCCTGTTTACCGGGGAGTTCGAATGCGGAGTTGGGGGAAATGGGTGTCGGAAATACGACAACCGCGAAAGAAATCTCGCATTTGGCTCGGAACTTTTTCCACGGCGGAGATGGCGGCCAGAGCTCATGACGTCGCTGCTATGTCGATCAAAGGAAACTCTGCTGTTCTTAATTTCCCCGAACTCAAAGACTCGTTACCACGTCCGGTTTCCCTCTCTCCTCGCGATGTTCAAGAAGCCGCAGCAAAAGGAGCCACCATGCTAGAATTTACTTCTTCCGGAACTCCGGCACCGCCACTACGGCCACCGCCGGGTGATGGTTCAAATCCGGCGGATGAGCTGGGTGAGATCATTGAGTTACCGAGTTTAGAAGGATGCTTGGACTCACCGGAGTCGTCAACGGGGTTGGTGATGGTTGACTTAGTTGATCGGTGGATGTATCCGTCGTGGGCTGTGGCTGACATTGATGGTTTTCTGGACTTCATCTCTGATCAGGTGGCGGAGAACGGCAGCAGTAATCTTATATGGGATTGAAGTACGTTATACAAATATACTAATATACTTTTTTTTTTTTTTACCAAGCCTGCAAGCCACGTAAAAACCCCTATTTTTATTTTTGGAAATATATTTGTAAAATAATATTTAATGGTATGTTGATAACTTTATAATCAAATAAAAGATTAGATTATTCAAAACAAGAATTGTTTTTCTGGTAATCATATAATTTATTTGGTTATAAACTTGCAATAATACTTTTTAAGTATATTTTTAAAAATATGTTAACCAAAATAAAATTCGATTTAATTTTTGCGTTTTACGTATAATTTACTTATTTTATTCCCTTAAATTTTATAATACTTTTAACTTACTTTGTAGCTATTCATGGGTTTTCACCATTTTGTATAATATTGTTATACATAAATAAACTATATTTGCCATTCTTTTGTGCTTGTAAATAAAAGAAAATAATTCATATTCTATTTAATATTTATAGACGAAGTGACACAAACCGATATTTCCCAATCATGGTTGAGCCTGAAAACGTAAGCATCGTTTTTAATTCTCGTGTTATTTGAACTTTGGACACATAATTGGTATCAAGAATGGACACTTGCAAAAGGCCAATTTTGATGTAACTATTCATAATAAAAAAATAATTAAAAAAAAGCGAAAAAATAATACTACCTAAAAGCCGAAGAAGTTGTTGGAAAAAATGGTCTGAAAATGATGTTTCAATGTTAATACTTACGTTTCAAATTTTGAAATGTACGTTCGATTGCCTGATTGTCCCACTAAACTCGCCATTTGTTTTAATAGCTATTATGTACACAGTTGATGTAAAGTACACTATTGAATGGAAAAAGGAGTGAGATTAAACAAAATTTGTTTCTAGAAGTTTATATACCAACCGATATGTTTTCATTTCTTAGAACTTAGAAACTCTACTAAATTAACGAAACGTAAGATTAAAGAAAACTTGTCCGTAGTCTATTATTTGAAGAGTTGAATTATGTATAGAAGGTTGATGTTTCAAACTTTAGTATATCAAAAATATATATCGTTAGTGTTTTGTGGTTGACATTTCACGTAAGTCTTAAGACACGTTGACATGAGCGTTCAAATAATACAATTTACAATTTTTTATTTTTTATTTTTGAGAATATCTTGATAGGTTTTAGTTACATAAACAAACACAAGAATATGAATATAAATAAAACTCTCCACTCTAAGTAGATTATATTTACCCTTTTAAATGACTTTTATAATTAAACTGGTTTTTTACGATGAAAGTATTATTATTGGCAATGCTAGCAAGATGCTAGTGTCAAGCTCAAAAGGATTTGTATAAATTCTAGAAAATCAGGAATAAGAAAGTGTTAGGTTTTCTATGCAACTATATATTATATTAAGACAACTAAAGCATTCAAAATATATCATAAGTGTACATGCGCCCTAGGATCTATGTTTTACTAATATAGCATCATATTTTTAAAACCAAACTAAGTAGATAAAGAGAGGGAATCGAATACTAACCTTTGACAATTGGAATTACTACTAGTTGCTTGATATTATTGTTGCTTCTTGGAAACACTAATACCCAAAGTAGAGTACTTCTAATAGTTCACACCTAAAAGTTAAGAACCCTAGAAACTAAAGGAGAGAGATGTGTGTGTGTGTGTGTGAGAGAGAGAGAGAGAGAGAGAGAGAGAAAGATTATACATGAAATTCTCAACCTCTTAGGACATAAGGGACGAAATTATGAACTCCTAAAGACCCTTTTATATAGTTGTCGTGGTAATATGATAAACCTGATTTGAATCAATTAAATAATCAGATTTAATCATGATTTAAATCTCTTCCTTCTTTGTTACTTGGATTAATTTTGGAACCCTCCAAGGAGTCTCCAAAAATGTCCACCACCTATAGGGATCCAAAATGTTTCTATTTGTTCAACTGTTAAACAATTAACATTCAATCTTCGTGCTTCTACATTAATTCCAATTAATTCCAACTACTTTCTAATTAATTACATGTAATAATTTAATAAACTATTTTTTCGATCTCCTAAAACTGTTTCTAACTATTCTTGCTCTTGAGGACAACCCAAAAAAGTCTTTGTTGTTATTATCAAAGTTACTTCAATTAGTTATGACATTGGACACATATTTCCAACAGTCTCCCACTTGGACAATTTATTAACTACTATTAGTCAGATAGACTTCGAATAACCAACAAAGCGTGCCTTCCATAGCAACTTTTGAACTCTGATATTATCAAGAATTCGCACTTATATAAATGATCAATTATTCATTTGTTTCTTTGAAGATATCATTATGGACTGAGACATGGATTATGAATCAACCAAACAATCCATCAGTATGTTTCTCAATTTTCGATTTATGACAATAAAATCAGACTACTAATCAAACACATCAATTAAGTCTGGCTAAGCCTAGCACACGAACATCATCATCAAATCACCGAGAGGCTGTGATATCGTCTTAATATAGTGTAAGGGGACAAATAAACTTTGACTACATAGCTTTTGTATACTCATCAAATCATGCAAAGACCTATCCCTTATGAACACTGGTTACGTATAGTGTTAGAATAATACTAATACACAACCAAATTGTATATAAAGAACTCAATGTCTCTCCATTTTAAGAATAGAAGACATTGTCGTCTAAGAATTACACGTGACTGGATCCATGAAGTTGTTAGGTCTAAAAAGTATTGTGTCAAATGTATGCTTTATCTTTTGTATAATTCAGAAATGGGCCTATCCAGGTTCGGAATTACTGAGTTGTCTAGTCTCTATAAATAGTGCATGCATGTAACATTTTAGGGTTGCATTTTGTGTAAGCCCTAAACGTTGTTGTATGATCTTATAGAGAAGTTCTTTTTTTAAGAACTCTTCTATATTTGTTTGAATCTAATCATCCAACACACTTTTGATCATTGTTTCTTGTCTTTTATCCACATATTTAATATAAAATCTATCGATCATCTTATTTATTATTTCTACAATTGGTATCAGATCAGGAGATAGTGTAATTAATTCGCTATTCTTATGTAGGGTTTTGCTAGGGTTTTACGTTTTACTTAGATCTGTTCTTGTGGTCTCAATCGATTGTAGATTCTAGATCTAGATCTCAAGTTTTTCCCTTGAACTCGATTCACGTTTTATACATCTGATTCTATATTTGTTTTAGTGAATTCTTTATAACATGACTCACGAAGATCCTCATTCTCTTTCGTTCAATATCTCGAGCAATACTGGATCCACGTCAAGGATTCCAATCCTCTTTTACGGGAGACTATGAAGTCTGGGCGTTGCACTTTGAAGATTATGTTCTTGGAATCAAAGAACATGGTTCCACAACATGGTATGCAATGACGCAGGAGACGTACACACATAATGCTACCAAAAAAGAGATCAAGACTCTGACAGAGTACAATGCACTTATTGATGAACATACTTACGTTCCACAATATGAGAAGAATAAGCTGATGAGCAACATAAAGGAAATAAGAATTATACGGTTTACTCTTCCTCCAGACACTTTTCGTCTTGTTAGTGCATGTGATACTGCTAGGGTATATGGGACAAGATGAAGGAGCTATATTCAGGAGATGTTGATCTAGAACACTCTTTGCAAACGAATCTCTTATATGAGTTTGGTTCTTTCGTCCAAAAACCCGACGAGAAGTTGAATCAGACATTCAATCGCTTCAACCACTTGCTAAGTAGAATGCTAAAATATAATCTTGAGCGACGTGCTATTAAACCGAAGGTCACGTTCATGAACGGTCTTAGGTCAGAATGGAAGGCTATTGTGTCCACTATGAAGGAACACGAACAACTTAAGATCTATACGTTGACCAACCTTATGGGTATTCTGAGATCTCACAAAGAGGAAGTAACAAAGGAAGTGAAGGTTGTTTCCAGCATGGGATCCTTGGCATTGGTTGCGAACGGAAAGAAGTCAGCAGAAGAAGATTTTGAATATGACTTTTTAGATATCGAAATCTCAAAAAAAGACAAAGATCTTATTGTGTTCAATCCCAAGAAGTTCTTTAAGAAGAATTTCTCACGTCACAGAAATAAGTTTAGGCAGGGTAATTTAGTTCAGAAATGCCAAAAGATGAAAGTTTTAAGAACTCTAGGAATGATGAAGAAAATAAGGAAAAGAAGCTTTTGGGTTATTCAAGTTATGACTGTAAATTATTGTCACGACAAGAATCACTTTGCGAAGGAATGCATGCTGAGGAAGCGGAATCAAAAGAGAGAAACAGAAAAGGATAAAACCTATTATGTTCAGAAGATAGAGGAACTCAAGAAGAAGAATGCATAAAATGTGATGCCAACATTGATCGTATAAGAAGGCAGTGATGATGATGGACGATTCGAGGTGTGGTCTACAGACTCGGAGGATGAGGAGGTCTGGAAACCTACACATGGCGGGTGCTTTATGGTAAAGTCATAAATGCAGGGTTATGAAGTCAAGTGCTTGATGGTTCAGAATGGAGTTTCGAAACAAAGAGGGTATGCTACTGACGGTGGTCAAGCTTCCGAAAACTGTTTTGCTATGAAGACAATTTCAGAGCAAGTGAAAGAGTGTGAGAAAGTGGTCGATAAGGTACATTCTATACTCAAATCTCTTAACGTTCTTGTGCCTCATTATGATTATGAACTAGATGATTTAAAATTTACTATTTTTAATTTTAGTGATAGTTCAAAAAGAGCTCGGCTTAGTAATTCTAATCTAAATGATCAACTCAACAGGGTAACATTTAATAGTGAAGAGAGAAGATTAAGAATAGTGGCATTAGAAGTAGAGCTCACTAGATCAAAAGATGACATTATTTACCTTAAAAGAGATAGTCTTCCACTTTTGAAACAAATGAATATTTTTTGTTTGATTGCAAAACGATTATATTTTAATATTACTCAGTTGTATTTGGATTGTGAAATAGGGAAATGTTTGCATAAAATGATTTTTACCCTTTCTCGAATTGAAAGAGGATGAAATCGATGCTAACTGTTATAAATGTGAATCGATTGTTTCTTCGGATGACGTTTCTGATTCATATAGGTTTGGACTTGAGAAAACCGAGGAATACATACAGTCCAAAGACCATAAAAATATGTTGACATAAATGTTAAATGAAAAGATAAAGAACAAATCAAACTTAGTACTATGCAAAAATATGACTCATTATGCAAGAAATTAAATTCAGAAAATACTTTTAATTTTGAAAACGTTTATGAATTTGATGAAAGTGATATGAGTGAAATTTTTGTAGATGATGAAATTTATTGTTCTATTTTTGTGCAAAATGTTAATGAACATAAGAAAATTTTGATTTTAGAAAACTCAGTTGAATTCGTTCGAATTGTTAAAAACAAAGGTTTATAATGTTTTGAAGAAAAAGCAATTATTTTTCCTAAAGTCCAAACTGTACCAAATCAGGTTTTTGTTAAGAAAGGACTGAGGAAAATATGATACATCTAAACCTGGTTGCTGATGATAAAGCGAATGGATGCGATGAATTCTTCTGGTCGAAGCCAATAGATAATGCCGAGGAAACAAAAGGTCTATCAAAAATGACCTCTTGGAAAACTAAAAGGAAATACGTTTTGGAACCATTGAATCATGTGGACCTTTGTTACGATAAGGTTGGGCCTAGTGGAACAAAAGGTGTTTCAAGTGAGACCTCTTCAGAACAACACAAAATGCCAGTCAGAAAAGAAAACCTTGAATCTAACATATAAGTTTGTTGAAGAACTTATTGCTTAGAAAAGACAGTTGAATGCTAGATATAGGAACAATTTGAAAGAAAGAAAGCATTTTTTGAAAAATAAAAATTCAAATCAAAGTTCTGTCAATTCAGAATGCTCTTCTAATAAAAAAGTTGACTCCTCTCAAACTCCGAAACCAAAGTCAAATTTTTCTCCAAAATCAAAAGTTTCGAAACCAATTGAAAAGTCAAAATCAAAATGTTCTCCAAAAACACAGTTTCAAAACCTCTCAAAAAATCAAAAGATTTTACGGGTAAAAGTAAAGTTGTTTCGGAACTAGAGATTACTCTCAAGGAATACAAAGCAAATTTGAAAAAGGAGGAAAATGCATTTTCAAAAAGGATGGAACCAAAAATCAAAGAATATATTCCACAAAAATCTAATTTTGTTGAAATTAATCTTTATGATAACAAAGTGAAAGCTTTCAAAAATCGAAAAAGCGAGGAATCATGTTTGAAAAGAAAATCTTTTTGGGTTGATAAAACTAAGATATTTCCTATTCAAAAGAAATCCTCACAAGGACCCAAGATGGGTTGGGTTACTAAATTTCTCTAATTTTTGTAGGTTATGCATGGCGAACAATACGATTCAGAATGGTATATCGATAGCGTCTGTTCTCGTCACATGAATCGGAAGAGAAGAATTATGAGAGTTTGAAAACAACGCCATTGGAGAGATAAAAGGCTATGGAATGATTGCAAATGGGGAATTCTCAATTCGGAAGGTAACATATGTAGAGGGTCTGCAACACAATCTAATAAGTGTTTCGCAATTGGTTGTAGGTACTAGTCTGAAGGTGACTTTTGAATGGAAGGGAGAGATGTATCCTCTGAACTTGTATCTGATCAAAGGGAAACCATCTATTTTCTTTCTTACTATCACACCCCAAACCAGGATGGCAGAAATGTTTTGGGGTGGATGACTTTCATGTAATGTATCATAATATAATGAATAATAATGATTAAAGCAACACAACCATCATAATTATAATTGAGAAAATTACATTGTATAAGAATGTTGTTTTTTCAATTCCAATAACATTACGACAAAATAAATAGTGTGATGCTGTAACGTTCATCCTCGCAACTTTGTAATTATTTTTTGGATTAGAAGTCTAAGCCCATAACTATTATTGGTATGTACTCGACCCGAGAGTAGCATGGTCCATTTGGGTTGCATAACACCAGGACAATTTGTTAGGATGGATTCTTGAGAGAAGGTTATATATGATTTATTAATATATTATAAGTTCTAATATATTAATATGAAATCATATGTTTTAATTAGTATTGATCAAGAATTAATTTGGAATTAATTTAGTGATCAAAAGAGACTAATTAAATCAATGGGGACTGATTGTGTAAATTAGTTATATTTATATGTGTTGGGCTTATGATCCATGTTGGATTAAGTTTATGTATGGATACATAAAGAGTTGGACCACATGAACCATGGATCATAAAACCCATGGGTATGGATTATGGTTAGCCCATGATCCTTGGAATTCTACATATAAATATATGAGTACATAGCCAAAATCATTGACTTAAGGGACTTGGAGTTTATGGAGTTGATTTGGTGTGGAAGGAATTCTCTCTCAAGAGCCACATTTTTCCTAGGTAATTTGTGAGCCATTTGAGGCATTCATAATTTTGGTTCTAAGCTCTTAAGGCCAAATACAACAAGGTTTCAAGCTACATAAAAGGTATGTCATCCTAACTAGTATTTCATATTGTTTATGTTAATTGCATGCTAGCTATAGGCTTAATGCTTTGGAAATACCATTACATGTATAATTAGAGAAAACATAGATCCAAGACATTTAGGATTGTATGTGCACCATAGGATGTTGTAGTATACAAAACCCAACAGTGGTATCAGAGCCATGGGTTGTTTTCTATTATATCTGATGTTATTATTGGTTTCTGAAGCAAAAAAAATCAAATTTTTTGCATTTGTCAGCAAGACTCGCCGACTCTACTCGGTGACTTGACGAGTTGCTTGAAGATACTCTTGGACTCGTCGAGTGCATCAAGGAACTCGGCGAGTTGGCAGTCCTGAATGCAGATTTTTGAGCTTTTTGGTCTATTTTTTATTAGGATCATTACCACAAAATGTTTTTGTTCATAAAATTTGATTTTGATGCTATGGTAATGTTCATTCTCATCCAAATAAAGGATAATTGTCAAAGTTTCAAGATTTGTATAAGTTTGTGTGATTAGCTAATTTCTTGAAAATTGTTGATGTGAATTATCTTTGCTTATGAGTTTGATCTTGTTCATAGAAAATTTATTTGATTATTGTGTTAATTGGAATAATTGATCTTGATGGTTTTTATGAACTCCATACTTTTTCATCAAGTTATGGAAAATGAAGAGTTTTTCATTTAAAAGAACATTAAGTCTCATAGGTTATGAAAATGAAAAAGTCTTTATTGTTAATGTCATCATAAAATGTTTTATGTCTTCCATAACTTGTCTTCAAGTTATGGAATTTGAAAAGTCTTCCATAAAAACCATATTAAACTCATAAGTTATGGAAACCAAAAGTTTTTGAATTGTTCAAAACTTGCCCTCAAGTTTTGGAATTTGTAAAGTTTCCTCCCATGAATACTTTAATTCCAAGTTAAACCCTAGAATTTTAAAGTTTAAAATTCTACCCTTATACTATTATAATACAATAGGTTTAATATATATATATATATATATATATATATATATATATATATATATGTGTGTGTGTGTGTGTGTGTGTGTGTGTAAGAACAAAGTCAGTCTTACCGTTAGTAGGCCTCATTCACGAAGCCAGTCTATAAGGGAGGTATAAGGTTACTACCTATAAAATGACAGTTTAATGGGTGTCCACTCTCATCCACCGCTTCCTTGACTGGTGGAGGGTCGTTAGTCGAACGGATAGGATAGGACTCTAATTCTCCCTTCATTAAAAGTATAATGATAAACATAAAGTAACTAAACTTTATTAAATTCCCAATATTAGTTACTTTAGGAATATGTAAATATGGTGCTAACCCATGAAATTACACTTTACACCTTGTTAAGTCGTTAGTGGAGCGTGTGTAGTTAACCGGCACACGAATCTGGCACTGACAATGCGTGGCAAAGGGTAGCTTGATATTAATCATAGTTCAATGGAGCGTGTGCGGTTAACTGGCACATTGATTAGGTGGTTGTAACATTGGGTGTACCACGCTAATTTGCATGGTTATTCACTCCTTGTTTGTGATCTTCGACATCCCAATCACAAACTTGAAGGGCACAATCGAGATTTAAACATGCCATTGAATAGTTCAATGAATCACAAAGGATCTAGGAGTTTCAATTCAGTTAAAACCTAAAATTCTTTTTTGTTTTTCGTGGTGGAAATTGGTAAATCATCATTTACCTACCTTCAAATATTTTTTAGCTTGGATTACGGATCCCTCTTCCAAGTTATAAAATATTGTGTTGGGTCCTAGCCTTAATATGTCATATTGAGTGTTATATTAAGGACTTAAATCAACTTGCTTAAATTTCTCCCTCATAGATGTCTAGTTCAGACAACTATGGTCTTCCTTATCCTTTTGGATAAAGCTTTATTAATGAAGATGATATCCCACATGGCGATCAAGGTGAAAGATTAATCCTTTTATCGTGCATTAATGGGACTGGAAATCATACTTCACTGCCTCCACCTCCTCCAATTATTCTCCATAACCCACAAGTTCTTGAAAAGTTCAAGGTCACTCAATCCCTATTGGCAAGCAATGTCTATATGTGCTCACATCTTGGAGATGAAGTCACATATTGACAAGCCGGGAGAGTTGGGTGTCGAAGTCTCGAGGAAGTTGGTTGTTGATTGGGTTCTTTAGTCACTCCCTGATGACAGATCACGGCATGACCCTTATCGATCTTACTTATTTGTTGTTGCTGCTGAATCAGCAATGATTTGGAGCACTGGTAAAGCAAATTTGATTGGAAGATCTACTTCCCAAACTTCCATGGACATTGGCAAAGGTAACATTAGATGTCCAGAAAAGGTTTCTTTTCCTAATGGAAAGGGATCGACCATGGTCAAGTTGTTTGACCCAATGGTAAAGAGAAATGCTAAGTCTGAGATAGTCTTGTGTACCATTCCTAAAAAGTCCATATGTTTCTTTTACCAAAAGCAGGGGCATTGGTTGCGAAGCTGCCAAATTTACTTGAAAATTCATAAGGATGGTAAAAGTAAAAAAGTTTGACTTTGCTACAGGTAAAGTCCACTATCTAACTCTATTAAGTTCCTATTTGGATATTCTTAATACATGATGTAATGTAATTACATTTTGATGTTTTGGAGAATCAAAGGAAGCTTAAAGAAAAAGTATGCTGATTCTGATCGTGAAAAGATGGATTTCGATCGCAGGGTTCGATGATCAAAATTTTGAGTTGCTGCTTTAGAGTTATGATAGATTGCTTAGGAATAGATAACAACATGTTTTTCATATGTATTTGCATTGCAAGGATAAGTTTTTCCGCAAAATATTTCACAAATAAAGATAAGTTTTTTTTTTAAGTTTTGTTACAATGGTATTTGTGAAAATTTGTTGTTTATATGATTCCATTGATAGCAATATTAGAAAATGGATTTGATTCTTTCGTTTGTGGTAGTGTCATAATTCACCACATAAGGAAAGATTCTCATCAACCAAGTTTCAGTTGGATAGAAACTTGGAATCATGCAACTTGTATTGTGTGATGAATGAGAATTTTCCTTTTTGGGAAATTAATACCAATTCCTTGTTCACATGTATATGTGAGTCAAGTGAAGGACTAGGGGACAAATACACTTGGTTGTGCGCTGATCAGGTCCATCACAAAGAACGATAAGACTATTTGTCATGATTACTGAAGTTTAGTAAATATGGTTTTGCTTACAAGTTTAAGTATGATTTTGAAACATTGGAAAGGTTTCAATGTTTGGCAGAATGAATAAGAAGAATCAAATTAGGCAGAGAGATAAAAGTTTCTCCAATCTGAAAAGATGGGAGAGTACTTGTAATATCATGTTTTTTATTATCTTAATGAGTATGAATCCTTGTCACAATTGATCCTATAAGGACATCTTAGTGTATTTGATTGGCTAAGAAAAGGAATCGTGAATTGTTGAAATGGCTAAATCAAGAAGATGAGTCATACTTCGTTCCAAAACAAGTCTTAGAGTCATACTCCAAGATTGTAACTTGAGTGACATAATCTTAAGAAAGGTTTAATACACTTATCAAATGTAGATAAAATGTTTTCTACTCTTGTACATTTGAAATTGGTAAGTTGTGATGTTTTGGATAAAAAAAACACCAACTAAGACCAATAGTGTGAAGTGTTTTTCTTGATAAGAATCCGCACTAACTCTTGAATATTTGTTTGTCAAGGAATGGTTCTTGACAAGAGAATCTTATATGTAAAGGATTCAGTGGGAGTCTTAATGATCTTGAAGAGGGTCTCAAGAACTAATCAAGAATAAAACTTGTTGTTTATCACTAGCATACGACTTGAGGTTTGTAACATATCGTGTTGACATATTCTTGTTTCTATGCCCATTCCAGTTAAAGTTGACTATGTTTGTGAGTTCTATGATTTCTTAATTGTTTGCATAACTACCTGGAAGAAATGGTAGGCCCTTGTGCTGCTAGGTGGTGACAAATTGAGATTGAACAAGTTCAATCCATATGAGCTTGGATTTGTCACTAACCTTGTCTTCTGATTATGTTTATGACAAATTCACATGGATACGAACACATACATCATAAAATCTAAGTGTCATAAGGTTTCTATCCGATTCATGAAAACTATGGTGAGGAAACACTTTCACTAAGTAGATTTTAAATAGTTAGCAATTGTGATATTTTCATTTCTCAAATTCTTTTATGATTACAACATGCCTCTTCATAGTTCGAATTGTGAGAAATGGCAAAAAGGTCTAAACATTATGATTACGACATCCCTCTTCATAATTGTTTAGACACACATGTGAGCTATCTAAGGAAAGGTGTATGATTTTGGGAAGCTTAGATAAAGTCTTATCGAAGCATCTCATATTAAATGTCTGAACTTTGGTAAGAAAGTCAACAAAGTGTTGATTTCTACAAGTCTAGCTGATTTCTGAGTACATGTCAAACCTAGTGGGATCATAAATGTTATGCTAACAAGGATGTAATTATTATTCTAGTGGGATCATAATAAATTATGGTAAATGTTGTAAGTTCCCAATGTTAATTATAGAATTTAAAGTTTCAATTTGCAAGTTGTAGAGTTTGAAAAGTTTTTTTTTGCTATAATTAAGGGAGAGGAAATTATACTTCATCCCAATTCTAAAAGCTTAGATTGAGATTTTAATCAAATTTAGTCAAATATATACATGAATGTTATGTTGGAATGGTTCAACATAAGGAAATTCTATATATGGAAATGTTTATTGCTTTCTCAAATTCGATTATGATTACGACATCACTCTTCATAGTCCAAATTATGAGAACATGGCAAACAAAAATTATTATAGCAAAAGACTGGTTTAGTATCATGTCATTATGTGAGACATCATGAATCGTGTCCCATATGATTTAGATATAGGATCGATTATATGTGTTGTAATATTATCTGTTCTAAATTTTCCAAATGACTAGGGCGCTAAGAGGTAAACGGACCAGTACTGGATATGACTAAAATGATTAAGCATTTGTTGAGGCAAATCTGAGATTTACCAAAGATTGGTCTCTTTAGGACGGTTGGAAGTTTAGTAATGGATGGAGCATATTGACATTTTTATGAATAGACATGAGTCTATTAATAATGAGTTGTCGTATGGAAAATATGGAATGTTTCCATATTGGGAGATGAGAAAATTAGAAAACTTAATGCAAGAAGGATGTTTAAAGGAATGTACTTTGAATATGAGACTTCATTTCCATGGAATTTCTCTCCATCGGAATACTTTGTAATGTCTGTTGCCGAGTCTTTGTGACTTTTGTGCATAGTCATTACAAGAGGATAATTTCATATAAGTTCAGAATCCAACAGGTTTCAGTAAATGGAAAAGAATCTTGTATTCTTACATTTATCATAAGGATTTGGAATTGTGAAATGAGTGTCATTGAAATGTTTTTCAATTGATCTATTTCACAAAGTAAGGATCATAGACAAACACAGTGTGTATGCTTGGATCATGGCATAACTATTGTTTAGACAAACATAGTGTGCATGCTTGGAGCATGACATAACTATTGTTTTACTTCAAGTATTAGGTTGATAAATCGAAACATTATACAATGAATAATATGTAATTAATATGGTGATTAAATAAAAGGTGTTTTATTTATATTCATAAATTATGAGACCATATTGGATTCGATTATTCTTGTGTTTCACTTTGCATGTTTTGACTTCCCGGATAACTAGGTTATTCAAACCCGTCCACAGTTGATCATATTTTGGATGTAGGTATTGAGGCAAGAATGTCATGAATTGGTCTATAGTTTGTCTAGGTGGCCTAGACATAGCTGCAGTATTCATGAGTGCTCCTGGAATAAGATTCGAGTATTGGATTAAACCCAAGCTCATCTGAATCACTTCATGGAATTTATCACGAGTGATCATGAGACGATAATATCTTATATTCTTCAAATAGAGGCGTGTGAGTTGTAGTTGCGCATCGGTTGCACATTGACATATGTAAACGCACTAATAACTTGGTTGTTGTATAACATATCATTGTGTGTGATTTTATGAGTAAATAGAGAAAGCATATGAGTCGAAGTTTATCCATTCCTTTTTCCCTTGGAGGGATAAAAGCAATATATGTGGGCCCGTTGATGATATAGTGATGAAAACCCTAAGTGCTCGCCTGGGCCTGGACTGATTTGATTTGTTCAATTAGTCAATTTTTATAACTCGGAAATCGGGAAACAACATATGGATAGATAGAATGATTATAATCAATGTCTCAGTCCGTATGATATCTAGAATGGAGGAATATAATCCCTTATCTAATGGAGGCGTCATTGACTAGGTCAAAGTTCGACATCGGCTTCTAAGAGCTACGATTTCTACTCAGGATTTTGGAGTCGTACTTGAAATAATAGTTTTAGACTTATCCAAGTGGAAGACTGTTGGATTAGATGTCTAAACCCATAACTATTATTGGTATGTACTCGACCCGAGAGTAGCATGGTCTATTTGGGTTGCATAACACCTAGACAATTTGTTAGGGTGGACTCTTGAGAGAAGGTTATATATTATTTATTAATACATTATAAGTTCTAATATATTAATATGAAATTATTGTTGGATTAGTGTCTAAGTCCATAACTATTTTGGTATGTACTTGACCCGATGGTGCATGGTCCTTTTGGGTTGCCTTCACCAAAGCAACTTGATTGGAGAAATAAATAGAGAGAGAGGTTATTATGATTTATTAATATGTTATAAGAATAATATATTAAAGGAGAAATCATATTTGTTTAATTAATATTGGTCAATAATTAATTAGGAATTAATTTTGTGATCAAGTGTAATTAATTAAACTAAAGGGGCTGAATTGTAATTATGTGATAGTTACAAAATAAGGTAAGGATTATCCTAAGTATAGGATGGACGAATTTAAGGTGATAATGCCTTATAATTCGACTATGATAAGGATTCAAGGATTAGCTTATGGGTTGCTTGGTAAGCAAGCAACTAGATAAGGATAATGACTGAAACCCTATCTGTACACCTACATAAACCCCCTTGGCTCATGAATTCGTGTAAGACCTTCCCAAGGCTTCTTAGGGACGAATTCAATACCTCCCCTCTCTCCTCATATCTTCTCCATTTGCTCTTGGTGTTTGTAAGCCATTAGAGGAGCGACACTTGTGACTCTAAGCTTTTCAAAGTCAATACAAGGAGATTTGGGATTGTTATTGCCACATAACAATCAAGGTAACATTATAAACCTATTCTTATGTTAATATGATCACTTGAATGCTAGAATTAGGGTTTATAGTCTTGGATAACTTGCGTGTACAATAGAGAAACCTAGATCCAAGCATTAGGGTTTGTATGAGCACATAGGATGCCTTATGACCTAAACCCATCAGTGGTATCAAAGCCTAGCTTGGTTTCAATTGTATTGATGCATTACATGTTCAAAAAAATTCATTTTTTTGGTGTTTTGGAGGCTGGACTCGCCGAGTCCATGCAGACTCGACGAGTCCAAGCCTGACTCGAAGAGTCAACTCGTCAGATGGAGGGTATCTCGGGTTTTCTTGCTGTTTTTGCTTATGATATATGATATATTTGACTATAATTTTGATCTAGTTGAAGATATTTATCAATTAATAAGATAATTGTTTCCTTATGTGATAATTGATTAATTATTTTGAGTAAATTGATAAATTGTTTTGCAAGAAATCATTAAATAAATCAAATATGGATAATTAAATGATTAAATGTTAATTTGACATATTTGTTATTTGATCCTTGTTGTTATGAAAAGTTTCATATTTTCCCCTTTAGGTTTTATAGTTTAAATTTGAACCCAAAAGTTTTGAAGTTTTGAAATTTAAATAGTTAAAACTCTAATGTTTTGAAAAAGGTTTCAAAATTTGCCCTCAAGTTTTGGAATTTAAATTTTGATTAATTGTTTAATTGTGATATATATTTAAATTCTAAACCCTCGTGTTTTGAAATGTTTCAAAACTTGCCCTCAAGTTTCGGAATTTTAAAGTTGATTAAAAGTTTAATTAGGAATGTTAAATTCTAAAACCCTAGTAATGTTGTGAAAAGTTCAAATCACACCCTTATGGTTTTATTAATTAATTAATGTGTATAATTAAAAGAAGTTTAATAAATCCATAAAAGTTTAGGTTTACAATTTAATTGAATTAAAAGTATAATTGTTAAATTTGATCACCTAATATTTTAAAAGTGTAAAATGCACCCTATACTATATATAACATTAAAAGTCTATATATATATATATATATATATATATATATATATATATATATATATATATGTATGAGTAAAAGTCAGTCTTACCGTTAGTAGGCCTCATTCACGAAGCTGGTCTATAAGGGGTGTTTAAGGAAATTGCCTATAATATGGCGATTGAATGGGTATCCACTTTTACCCACCGCAGTCTTGACTGGTGGAGGGTCGTTAGCCGAACGGGTAGGATAGGACGAAACCTTCCATTATAAGTATAATGAAATACAAAAGTAACTAAATGTTTTTACAAATTCCTAATCTTAGTTACTTAGGCAAAGTGAATTGATGCAATTCCATGAAATTACACTTTGTGCCATTGCGAAGACGTTAGTGGAGCGTTTGTGGTTTACCGGCACACTAAATGGTTCTAAGCAAAGGTAACAGAGGGTGACTCAATGTTTGTCATAGTTCGATGGAGTGTGTGTGGTTTACCGGCACATCAAATAGGTGATTGTAACATGTGAGGGCACCATGTATGTTTGCATGGTTATTCACACCCGCTTTGTGATCCTCGGCATACCAGTCACAAACAAGAGGGGCATATCGAGATTTAAACATGCCATTGAAATGTTCAATGAATCTCAAAGGATCTAGGAGTTTTCATAGATTTAAAACTTAAATTTCTTTTTCGTTTTTTCATGGTGGAAATTAGGGAATCGTCATTCACTTACCTTCAAATATTCTGCAACTAGATTACGGCATCCCTCTTCTAGGTTGTAACGTATTGTGTTGGGTTCTAGCCTTAGTATCTCATTTGGGTGATTTAGTAAGGACTCAATCTATCAACTAACTTGAATTCATTTTTCTCCCGTTTTGTAGATGTCAAAGTTCGACAACTATGGTCTTCTTAAATCCCGTGGAACAAGCATTCCACATGAAGATGGTATTCCACGATTCGATCGAGGAACAAGAAATCATGCTTCACTTCCTCCACCTCCTCCAATTGTTCTCCCTAACCCACAAGATCGAAGAATTGAAAGGTTCAATATCACTAAGGCCCTATTGGAAATGAAACATGAAGATGGTAAATCCGTGTGTGCCCACATTCTAGGAATCAAATCACACATCGATAGGTTGATTATGTTGGGTGTGTCATTTCCCGATGAGTTAGCTGTGAACTGGGTTCTGCAATAACTCCCTGAATCATATAATGAGTTCAAAAGAAAGTATTATATGATGGATCATGACGACAACTTCATTGACCTAATTTACATGCTCATTGCTGCTGAATCAGAAATGATTTGGCGAAGCAATGGAGCATATATGTTGGGAAAGTCAACCGACCATGCTTCCGATGACGTTCTAGGAGAACCGACCTGCGTTTGCTGCCAAGAGAAAGGGCGTTGGATAGAAGTCTGCCCCAAGAGCCTGAAAATTCCAAAGATGGGAGACTCAAAGAGTATGACTGCGCTTCAGGTAAAATCCACTGTCTAACTTCGTTAAGTTCCTATTCATTGATTCAAATACATGATGTGATAAGATTGATTTGAATGTTTTGCAGGATTGGTGAAAAGAAAGGAAGCTTGGTGAAAGAGCAAGATGACTCTAATCACAAGAAATGGATCTTGATCGCATGGACTTGAAGATTAGATTTTGAGCTTAGATAGTTATAATAGAGTTGTTAGAAATTTTCATTTTGAAATACATAATTTTCAATGGATTTTGCATTGTAAGGACAAATGTTTTCCGCTGCTTTTATAAATAAAATAAATTTTGGTTTGACTTATTTATTTGTTTACTTCCTTGCAATGAAATCATTATGAAAATTGATGTTTGAATATTTCTTCAACAAATGGATATGATTCTTATGGAAAAAGTCAAGAATTTGCCAAATATGGAGAGTTTCTCATCACCCAAATTTCAATTGGACAGAAATTTGGAATCACGCAACTTGGTTGCATGATGAATGAGAAATTTCATATTTGGAAATTAGACTAATTCGTTGACAAAGTGTCAAGTGAAAGGACTAGGAGATCGAGCACACAAAGTTGTGTGTTGATCAAGTCCACCATAAGAGTAACAAAGATATTCATCATAATTTACTAAAGGTTTAGTAAGTATGATTATAATCATAAGATTAAGTGTAATTCTGAATTGATTGAAAAAGTTTAAATCAAAAGCAAAACGAATAAAAAATCAAGTAGGCAGAAACATAAAAGTTTCTCCATTCTAAGAAGAAGGGAGAGTACCTTTTTTTGCTTTATGATAGGTCTTAATGATTAAGAACCATATCTCAATTGATCCTCTAAGTGAGTCTTAGTACAATTGTATGTTTAAGAAGAAGAATCAAGAATTGAAGAAATGGTTAAATCAAAAGGTTAATCATACTTCGTTCCAATAACAAGTCTTAAAGTTAAGATTGTGACAATGAGTGTAAAGTATTAAAAAGGTTTATAACATTCATCAAATGTGGAAAGTTGTGATGTCTTGGATAAGACAAAGGCCAACTATGACAAATTTATGAAGTGTTTTGATAAAAGCTACACTAACTCTTGAATATTTGTTTTGTCAAGAAATGGTTATTGACAAGAGAATATTATATGTCAAGGAGTCAGTGGGAGTCTTAATGGTCTTGAAAGGTTTCAAGAACAAATCAAATAAAATTTATCGATCATCACTAGCACACGAGTTGAGGTTTACAACCTATCATGTAGACATTATTTTGTTTCTGTGCCAATCCAATCGAGTTAATTATGCATGTGAGTTCTATGAGTTCTCATTTGAATGAATAAAAGGAAAGGACCTTAATCAATGGAAGGTACATTCATAGGAAAAGGTGAGCTGCTTAACTACTTGGAAGACGTGGTGGGCAGCTGTGCTACTATAAGGCAAGAAATCAAGATTAAAAGAGTTCGGTCCATATGTGTTTGAATTTGTCGTAAACTTTGGTTTTGACATATTCACATGGATGGGAACATATACACCATTAAAATCCAAGTGTCATAAGATTTACTCATTCATGAAAATGATTGTGAGGAAATGCTTTCACTAAGAAAGATTTTAAGATGATAGTGATTGTAAAATTGCATTCTCGAATTCGATTATGGTTACGGTATCCCTTTCCATAATTTGAATTGTGAGGTTTGGCAATTAGTCTTAATTGTTTAGACACACATATGAACTATATAAGGCAAAGGTGTATAAGCTAAAGAGGCCTTGATAAAAGATTATCAAAGCATTAAGTATTAGAAACATGGACTTAAGAAATTCAATAGGTATTGTTTTCTGGAAGTTAAGATGTTTTGAATACATGTCGAAGTTAGTGGGAGCATAAGTGTTATGTAATCATCATGATAGTGGGAGCATAAAAGTTATGATTGTATGATTATTATGGAAAGTTTTGCAAGTTGGCAATATTAATTATAGAAAACAAGAGTTATACCTTGCAAACTCGTAAGGGTTGTAAAGTTGTTTTGCTATAATTAAGGGAGAGAATATTATGCTTCATTTCAAATCTAAAGGCTTAGGTTGAGAAATGTTAATAAATTTAGTCAAAGGTACATAGTGTGTTCTTAAAATTTTCGATTATGATTACGGCATTCCTCTTCACAATTCGAATTTTGAGAACATAGCAAATAAAACATTATGCATCGTGTCCAATACGCTTTGGGTATAGGATTGATTGCAAATACTTTAATATTTGACCATTCTAATTTTTTTTTCAAATGTCTAGCGCATTTAGAGGGAAAAAGGACTAGAATCGGTTTGGACTAAATAATTAAACAACTATCAAAGGACAATCCAAAGTTCGACGAGGATTGGTTGCTTGTGAGTAGTTGGAAGCATGGTATTGAATGGATCATATCGACATTATTATGAATAGAAAAGATTCTATTAAGAATAAGTTGTCATATGGAAAATATGGAAACGTGTCCATATTAGGAATTGAATATTGAAAATCTATGTCTAGATTAGAAACTTTTATGCAAAAGGATGTTCAAAGAATGTACTTTGAGTGAGAGACATCATATCTAAGGAATTGTCTTGTAACAATATCCGATAGAGGACTTTGTAATATCATTGGCAATAGTCTTTGTGACTTTGGTGCAATGATATTACGAAAGGATTGTTGCATAGAATGTTAGAATCTAGCATATTCTATAAGTAGCAAGAATTTGATATTGTTTCACTTATGAAAAAAGGATTTGGATTTGTGAAATGAGAATGATTGGAAATGTGTTCAATTTGATCTATTTCAAAAAGTAAGAACCGTAGGTAAACATAGTGTGCATGCTAAGAGCATGGGACAAGTGTTATAATTCAAGTAAGAAGTTAATTACCCGAAACGACAAATAATGAGTAATCGATATGGTGATAAATAAAAAGAGTTTTATTTATACTCAAAGGGTTGAGGCCATATGGGATTAATATTATTCTTGTGTTTCACTTTGCATGTTTTGACTTCCAGAATAATTGAGTTTATTAAGAATAATCAAATTATTCAAACGGGCCACAGTCGTTCATATGTTGGAAGTAGATATGAATGAAGACTGTCGTGAATTGGTGTGTGGATTGTCTAAACGAGTATTAGACATAAGCAAATGTTTGTTGCAACGTTCATGAGTGCTTATGAATATGAATTTGAGCATTGGATTAAACCCACGCTCACTTGGATCACTCCATGAATTGTATCACGAATGATTGGTGAGATGATAACATCTTATATTCTTGAAACCGAGATGTGTGAGTTGTATCTTGCTAATCGGTTGCATATTGATAATATGAAAACGCACTAGTAACTTGGTGTTATAAAACATATTATTGTGTGTGATTCGGTGAGTAAGTGCAAGCGAACATTTTATCAAAGTTTATTTGTTCCTTTTATCCAAAGAAGGATAAAAGCGATATCTTTGGGCCCCTCGATGATTTAGTGATGACAAACGTAAATGCTCGACCAGGCTAGGGCTAATTTGATTTGTTCAATTAGTCAGTCGTCATAAATCAAGAATTGAGAAATAGTACAAAGAGAATGATTAGAAATCATATCTCATACGATATCTAGAATGGAGAAATAAATGATCCCTTATCTAAGGACACGCGTATCTGATAGGATCAGAGTTGACAGCTACTTTGGAAAGCTACTATTGCAGATCAGGATCTGAAGTCATACGCAGAATAGTTATTAGACTTATCCAAGTGGGAGACTGTTGGATTGGTGTCTAAGTCCATAACTATTTTGGTATGTACTTGACCTGATGGTGTATGGTCCTTTTGGGTTGCCTTCACCAAAGCAACTTGATTGGAGAAATAAATAGAGAGAGAGGTTATTATGATTTATTAATATGTTATAAGAATAATATATTAAAGGAGAAATCATATTTGTTTAATTAATATTGGTCAATAATTAATTAGGAATTAATTTTGTGATCAAGTGTAATTAGTTAAACTAAAGGGGCTGAATTGTAATTATGTGATAGTTACAAAATAAGGTAAGGATTATCCTAAGTATAGGATGGACGAATTTAAGGTGATAATGCCTTAGCATTCGACTATGATAAGGATTCAAGGATTATCTTATGGGTTGCTTGGTAAGCAAGCAACTAGATAAAGATAATGATTGAAACCCTATCTGTCCACCTATATAAACCCCCTTGGCTCATGAATTCGTGTAAGACCTTCCCAAGGCTTCTTAGGGACAAATTCAATACCTCCCCTCTATCCTTATATCTTCTCCATTTGCTCTTGGTGTTTGTAAGCCATTAGAGGAGTGACACTTGTGACTCTAAGCGTTTCAAAGTCAATACAAGGAGATTTGGGATTGTTATTGCCACATAACAGTCAAGGTAACATTATAAACCTATTCTTATGTTAATATGATTACTTGAATGCTAGAATTAGGGTTTGTAGTCTTGGATAACTTGCATGTACAATAGAGAAACCTAGATCCAAGCATTAGGGTTTGTATGAGCACATATGATGTCTTATGACCTAAACCCATCAATTATAGGTTTTAATTAGTATTGATCAAGAATTAATTTGGAATTAATTTCGTGATCAAAAGAGACTAGTTAAATAAATGGGGATTAATTGTGTAAATTAGTTATATTTATATGTGTTGGGCTTATGATCCATGTTGGACTAAGTTTATGTATGGATACATAAAGATTTAGGCCACATGAACCAGGGATCATAAAACCCGTGGGTATGGATTATGGTTAACCCATGACCCTTGGAATTCTATATATAAATATGTGTGTACATAGCCAAAATCATTGACTTGAGGGACTTGGAGTTCATGGAGTTGATTTTGGTGTGGAAGGAATTCTCTCTCAAGAGCCACCTTTGTCCAAGGTGAGTTGTGAGCCATTTGAGGCATTCATACTTTTGGTGCTAAGCTCTTAAGGCCAAATACAACAAGGTTTCAAGCTACATAAAAGGTATGTCATCTTAATAGTATTTCATATTGTTTATATTAATAGCATGTTAGTTATAGGCTTAATGCTTTGGAAATACCATTACATGTATAATTAGAGAAAACATAGATCCAAGACATTTATGGTTGTATGTGCACCATTGGATGTTGTAGTATACGAAACCCAACATTATCTTGCTCAACGATTCCCTAAGAATACAAGTAGTTTGAAAAAGTATCAACAATTAAGTTGGTGAGTTCATTAGAGTTTGTATGAAGAATTGTAAGCATTTCCTTGTAAAATGATAGTGTTTGTTTCCAAAAAATCCAATATTTTCCTTAAAAATGAGTTGTAGTCTTAGAAACCCTAAGACCGAAATGTATAAGAATTTCTATATTTAAAATAGTAATATGTAGTTTTAATCTATATAAAACCATTTGAATGTATGTTTCCTCGTGCTAAATGTATCGTTGATCTTGAAAATCAGTTATAGCCTTAGAAACCCTAGGACTGAAATGTATAAGTATTTCTATACTTAAAATAGGAATATGTAGTTTTAATCTTATATAAAACCATTCGAATTCATGTTTCCCCGTGCTAAATGTATCGTTGATCTTGAAAATCAGTTGTAGTCTTAGAAACCCTAAGACCGAAATGTATAAGTATTTATATACTTAAAATAGTAATATTTAGTTTTATTCTTTTATAAAACCCTATGAATGTATGATATATAAACCAAATGTATTGTTAATACACCGCGTGAGTTATTATAACCATGCTAAAGATATAGATGGCCTGCTACGACGTTCTTCAGGCGTCCGAATGTTATGACATTTGTCACTCCAGAGCTGTCGGTCTAGCTGTTGCAAGCAGCTTAGGTGCGGGATTGTCAGTCCCGTATAGATCTATACACAAGTATCATGCTCTCTTACGGGAGATTCTGGTTATAATACATGACTTTTGTAGGTACTCTGGTAGGTACGGTGAAGACTATGTCTCATAAATTTGTATTAACAGGTTTACATATAGTGTAATGAAAACCCTTTTGTAAGTTGAAATATTACCTCTCTATAGTGATTACATAGTGTAAAATAATTATACCTTTAATTAATTATTTGTTCGACCAAAAACGGTAAAATAGTATTAATGGCCCATAAACTACACCCATTATAGTTTATCATATATGTATTGTTGTAATGAAAACCTTTATATATGTAATTATCACTTTTCCATGATACTAAAATTATATAAAATGATTATATATATATATATATATATATATATATATATATATATATATATATATATATATATATATATATATATCTTTGTATAATTATCCGATTTGTTCAAAATATTACAATAGTGTTATTGTCCTATAAACTATACCTATTATAGTTTATTATAAAATGTTTCGGTTGAGTCCATATATATATATATATATATATATATATATATATATATATATATATATATATATAAGTTAACCTGTTTAGATGTTTTAAAACTGTAGCTGTAAACCTTGTAAACTTTATTTTTACCTTTTTTGGATATTAAGTCAAACCAATCTTATATGTTTAAAATAGTATATTTTAGGTCAAATCTTACAAAAATGATACAATTTTGTCGATGTTTCTAGAAAAATTATTGACAAATCATCGTAAGTCAAAATTTGTATCCGTAAACTCTCAGAGCTTAGAAAATGAGTCTACTTTGTCCATAAAAATTTTTCCTGACCTTAAGTGGTTCCTAACGAGAGTGAAAATATTCATTTTATAGAGTGGTCCAAAAATATTCTGAAATTGTAGGTAGTTTTGTAAAAATCATCATACATTGTAAAAAAAAATCGTATAAATACGTGCGGGTAGTCCTTTAAAAGGTATAGACCTGAACTATTTGCATATTGTATAGTTTTGAAATCTATTAAGTTTATGAAGGGTAAAACAGTCAGGGAACAAACGACAACTTTTCTATAATAGCTTATTTTTAAGCTTAGATATGTTTTAGTGACATAACTTGTATTTTTACTTTGAAAATCCTTTAAATCATCCAAATAGGATTTGTCCCCCCCCCCCCCCCCCCCCCCCCAAAACTTTGAAAAACTAAAAAAGAAAGGGATATGAAGTCATCTTATGTGTGTTTTCTTGATGAATGAAAGGTTGCAGATAGGAAGGCTCAAGTCAAGAGCACTTGAAGAACACCTTGAAGATTTGAAGATCCTATGAATAGTAACACATGATAATGTGTGTAAATGGATTGAAACTAGCATATATATATGTGTGTAGAATCACTAGAAGATAAAGGATATACTTACCAAAAACTCAAGAACCAATTTGGAAGAATTTAGCTATGGAAGATGAGAGTTTTTTCTTGGAGAAAAGATGAAAATGAAGAAAATGATGGTGAAGAAGGCCTCTTTGGCAGAGAATAAAAGAGAGAGGGAGGGAGGCAAGGAGGGTGGGAGGTGGGTATGTTGAGTTATGAGGGGTGTTACTGGGGAACATGGATTTAATTAAAGGTGTACTAGTTTAGGGTTACTTTAATGACATAAAGGTTGTTTGTTTAGGATGGGGGAACATTATATTAATTAGTAACTTTTATAAAAAAAAAAAGTCAAACCTTTATAAAAGAATGATATTTTTATAAAATGGTGGCGTTTTATAAAAATAAATATGGTATAAAGGATGCATAAAATATTCAATTTGAATTATAAAAATTCAAATTATTATAACGAAGATTAATCAAAATAATAATACATTATATGAAAGTTAGGTTGAATTTCCAAGTTTGTTTTGTTAAAAATTTGGTGTTTAGCGAGGTATAGACTTTGTCGCATTTGGTGACGAATTCACTTCGATATGAATTTGCCATGTAGTATAAGATTTATGAATTCCACTACATTGAGTTATGAATATTAATTATACTAGAAAAATATAAAATTGAATTACTGAATTGTTACGATACTAATCTTATTTCGGGTTGATATTCGATAATTAGCAACCAAAGAGATACTTTGTATTATAACTTATCAATGGTACATTAGAAACATTAGAGTATACCACATTTCTACTACAATTATAATACAATTTAAGGTGACCTGATTGACTTTTATTGACTTTGTTTGACCAAAAATTGATGGTTGTCACATCATCCCCCCGTTAGAAGGAATTTTGTCCCAAAATTAGCATTCTGAGTGGGTCCTCAAGGGTTGGGGAAAAGATGTCGGTATTTATGTTTCATTTGGTCCTTGCGTTCCCAAGTAAATTCAGGTCCTTGCTTGGCGTTCCAACGAACCTTTACTATTGGTATGTGGTTTTGCTTTATTCTTTTGTCTTCCATGTCGATGATTTCCACAGGTTCCTCAACGAAGTAGAGGCTCTCGTTCACCTTGATCTCGTCAAGTGGGATGAAAAGTGTCTCATCGGACAGACACTTATTTAAATTGGACACGTGGAAAGTAGGATGCACATCGCTAAGTTCATGTGGTAGTTGAAGTTTGTAAGCTATCAGGCCGATCCTGGCAAGGATCTCGAGTAGCCCTATATACCTTGGATTTAGTGACCCATGTTTTTTAAAACGTATTAATCTATTCCAGGCAGAGACCTTTAACAACACGCGATCACCAACTTGAAATTCCAAGGGTTTGTGTCATTTATACGCATAACTCTTCTGTCGATCCCAAGATGCCTTTAGTCGCTCACGGATCTGAACTATCTTCTTTGTCACTTCCTGTATGATCTTAGGGCTGGTGAGGGTGCTATTGATCGTTTGACCCCTTACCTAGTTGGGACTCCCCAACTTCAGCCCATCATAATGGTGATCTGCACTTACATCCGTATAATGCCTCAAGCGGAGTGGCTCTGATGCCAACATGGTAGTTACTGTTATAAGAGAACTCAATCAGTGGTAGGTGAGCATCCCATGCTTTGCCAAATTCCATCACCTAGGCACGAATCATATCTTCCAATGTTTTAATGTTTCGCTCACTCTGACTGTCTGTTTAAGGATTGTTAGCTATACTTATCTCGAGTTGGTTCCTAAAGACTTCTGTAACGATTGTAAAAAACATGAGGCGAATTGACTATCCCTATCCGAGATACCGAACAGTAGCACACAGTGCAGTCTCACAATCTCCTTGAGATACGTTCTTGTCATCTTTTCCATCATATCTCTCGCTTTGTTTGGTATGAAGTGTGCGGATTTGGTTAGCTTGTCCACGGTCACCCAAATAGTATGGTGTCCACCTTTAGTCTTGGGCAACTTTGTCATGAAGTCCATGGCAATCTACTTCCACTTCCATTCAGGTGATCTGGTTGTTCTAACAGCCCAGAGGGCTTCTGGTATTCTACTTTGACCTTAGCGCAAGTTAGGCACTTACCTACATAAGTGGAAATCTCTTCTTTCATGTTTGGCCACTAATACCCCGAAGTACTTCCTACTTTGTTGACTACATGCCCTAGGAAGTTTACTTTCGTAGTCAGAACTCGTGCTTCGAGAACTTTGCATGAAGTTTCTATTTGTGAGTACATCAATATATTATCAATGAATATGATCAAAATTTTGTCTAGGTACGGTCTGCATATGCAATTCATGAGTTCTATGAGTACTGCTGGAGCATTTGTCAATATGAATGGCATAACTTAAAAACTAGTAGTGGCCATATCGGGTTCTGAAAGCCGTTATAGGGACATCTTCTTCCTGAACTCTAAGTTGATGGTACCCAGATTGTAAATCGATCTTTGAAAAGTATTCAGATTCTTGTAATTGGTTGAACAGATCATCGATCCTGGGAGGCAGTTACCGGTTCTTGACGGTCAGCTTGTTCAATTCTCGATAGTCAGTACACATCCTAAAGGATCCATCTTTCTTCTTTGCGAATAAGATTGGTGCTCCCCAGGGTGAGAAGCTTGGTTTAACTAATCCCTTGTCTAATAATTTATGTAGTTAGCTAGACAATTCATGTATCTTCTTCGGGGCCAGTCTGTACGAAGACTTTGCTATGGGGGCTGCTTCTGCAATTATGTCAATTCTGAACTCGACTTGTCATACACATGGTAACCCCTGGGAGGTCTTATGAAAACACATTAGGAAAATCACGGACTTTTGGTATGTCCAAGATCTCCTTCACCACTTTCTTCTAGTCCACTATGTGTGCTAGAATGCATAATACTCGTTGTGCAAGTGCTCCTGCGCCTAGATGCGTGAGACGATTCGGAGGCCCTTGCAATTACAACAGTAGGTTCCTGTATTGCTACCTTCGCTCAAATGGCTAAGACTCTACATTGATCACCTTTACTTGAACACTTTTCCTTAGGACAATCCCTCTGGTAATGTCCAGTTTTGCCACATCTATAGTAGGCATGGGTCACCCCTGAGTTGGATGTCTAGTTGTAACCTTGGGACGGGGTCTTATAAAATTTGATAGTGTGCCCCCTTTTATTTACATTTGAAGTAGTACATATCCCACATGCGCCAAAGTGATGATAAGGGAATTTGTTGCCTTTTGGGAGATTTCTGGCATATTGTTTTGGTTAGTTGATGGCTGCAGGTGTGGCAGTGGTGATGACTACCACCGTTCCCTGCTTCTTCTGGGGTCCTTGTTGGGGGTTTTCTTTCTTTTTATTCTAGAATTCCCTCTTGTTGTTCCTCTCCTTCGGGAGGGTCAACTTTCTAAACCATGGTTTTCCTTGTGGATTCCTTGGTCAGTCAACTGATGAGCAATGCACTTTGCGTTGTCAAGGGTGGTTGGTCGAGAAGAAATGACCATCCCTTGGATTTTTTGTCTCATGGTGGAAATTTCCTCCTCTAAGGAGTGTAGGTGGTCCGTAATGTTTGCCTACTCCACTCGTACGTTAAACATTGCATCCGTATGGTGTTCTTGTTCCTCGTGGAGGCATCAAATTTGCACCGTCGCATTTCGGGCCTCGCCACTGAGCTCCATTACCTCGTGACAGAGAGCCTGAACCCAAGTATCCAAGCGGGCCACTCATGGTACAATCACAGGTAGTGCTCGATCTGTGGGTTTGGTGAGGCCCGAAGCATGGTGTAGTGGGTGCATGATGAATGTGGATCGTCGACCGTCTTCTGTAGCTCATACATGCAGCTAGGTTGCCCCTTGTGGGGGAACATCCTGTAAGGAGGGAGGTAAAAGGCTCTCATGCCTGCTACTAATAAGGTAAGGTTCATTAAAGATCTCCCCAATGCCTGACTCCTCGAATGATCCCTCCTCAGAATCCTCCTCCTTGTAATCCATCTCTTGGTACTCTTCAGGATCTTCTTCTGGATCCTCCTCATGAACCTCTTCTGGCTCCTCCTCGATCCATCTGTTGGCTACCGTGGCAGGGTAGTAGGGGTATTCATGGTGAAATTCGTCCATGTCGTATATGCTAGAATAGAGGTATAAGAGACATATAAATAATCTAGGTGTATGGTTCTATAGTATCATAAAATACTCTTATAGTATTTTAAACTTCATGTTTGATTCTAGAGTTTCTTTGTATGGGGTGTTGTTAAGTTTTATACTTGTTGTTCACCACGACTATTCCTAAGCACATGTTAATCGCATCTCGAATAAATATAGTATATTAGGAAATATTTATTTAAGATCTAATTACTTACCACCTAGGCCTACTCGTAGTGTTCAACTTATCTTATTACTTTTGTGTTCTTGCTATGACAACCCTCTAATATGTATGGATGTACTTATACTTTACTAAAATATCATTATATTTTAAAAATATATTTGTTAGTCGGAGTGTTTTATCCTCATTGTATTTATAGTTCTATATCTTACATGGTTTGATATACTAAGTTCCCTATAAACAATGCTCTAATACCAAACTATCAGACCCCCAAACCAGGATGGCGGAAACATCTGGGGGTGGATGACTTTCATGTATTGTATCATAACATAATGAATAATAGAGATCAAATCAACACAACCATTATAATTATAATTGGGAAAATCACATTGTATTCGAATGTTGTTTGTTTCAATTCCAATTACATTACGACAAAATGAAAAGTGTGAGATTGTAACGTCCATCCACACAACTTTGTAATTATCTTGCTTAACAAGTACCAAGGTTTAGGATTTAAAGTTGACCTGAAATTTGTCCATGCAACCTTGGTTCATGCATCTATGAAAAATCCACCTGTAGCCCCGGGCTCCAAACTTGTTTGGGTGCCCGAACTAACCTTGTAATTCTTAGGCAATGTGCAAGGAGGAACAAGAAGAGGAATGGTTAATCGACAATGTCTGATCCTTGCACATGACCAAAAGGTTGGAGTACCTTCGAGATTTCAGGCCAATTTGCAACGGTGGAAAAGTCACATTTGGCAACAACGATAATGGGATAATATGAGGTTATGGTGTTCTCACTTCAGGGAGTTTCTCTATTCAAAAGGTTGCTTACGCGGAAGGTCTTAAACACAATCTCATCAGTGTAGGCCAACTATGTAAAGCAGGCCACATGGTTGAATTTGACAATGAATACTGCTACATAATGACAAGTGATAGAAGCACCTGCTTGATCAAATCCAAATCAGAAGGAACAATGTAACCCTTGGATGTCTCTCTGATCATTGAAAACCGCAACTGTGCTTTCTCTCAAAAGTAGTATACGAGGCAGCTAGCTATGGCACCACAAACTAGCTCATCTGAACTTTCGATATATCAAAAATCTGGTCACCAGAGAACTCGTATGAGGTCTCCCCATTCTAAATTTCAACAATGATACTCTCTGCTTCACATGTGAATGTGGAAAACAGTCCAAAGCAAGCCATCCTATGGTGATTGAATCTTCAATCTCTGAACCACTGGAACTCTTACATACTGATCTCTACGGTCCATCTACCATAGAAAGTCTCAGTCAAAAGAAATACATACTGGTTATAGTGGATGAATTCACTCGTTTCACATGGGTCTTATTCCTGAGAAACAAGTCCGAAACACCGCAGGTCTTGATCAATTTCATCAAGTAGATTAAATTGCAGATCAAATTACCAGTCCAATGCATCCGAAGTGATAATGGAATCGAGGTCACTAATAATATCTTAAACAGTTTCTTGGTTTCAAAGGGTATCAGTCATAATTTCTCAGCTCCTTACACACCACAACAGAATAGAGTAGTAGAGCAAAGAAATCGAGCTCTTGTGGAAGCAGCCAGATCTATGCTTAATTCTGCCAACCTTCCTCTCTACTTGTAGGCCGAAGCAGAGGCCACAACATGCTTTGTTCAAAACTGAAGCATTGTGTGCAAGCGTCTCAGCAAAACTCCATATGAGAGCCTTAACAACCGCAAGCCAAATGTCTGTTTCTTCCACATCTTTGGGTGTGGATGTTTTGTGATTAACAACAAGGATCATCTTAGCAAGTTCACACTGAAATCTGATGAAGGCATTTTTCTTGGCTACTCAACAAACAAGGTAGCATATAGGGTTCTCATTAGACGCACAAAACTAATAGTCGAAAGCATTGATGTCAAATTCGATGACTATTACGTCCGCAACACTGGTCCATCAAATGAAACAAAAGCAATCTTGGACAGTGATATTCCATCCTCCTCAAGTCCTCCTAATGCAGAATGAGATGGTGTGTGCACCGCAATCATCCTGGGCTCTTCCCTTTCAAACCTGAAGTACCTGAAACATAAACTGAAAACCATATGCACAAAGCTTAGTGAGTTCCCTAAAATACCACATACCATACATAATAAACACGTAATGGGCCTCACCTGTCATCGGGCCTTGCCTGGCATCGATCCCAGCTCGGTATACAAATCTGTGAATCATCAGACCCAACCCAGCATCGGGCTCCGTTCGGTATACATATAAACATATAATTATACAACACATGTGATAATCACAAAGATAGAAGCATACAGAATAGTCATCGGGCCCATCTTAGCATCGGACCTTGCCCGATAAGCATACATGCACATAAGACATGCAAGATTCATGCAGACACCTGACATTCTAACATAATAAACCATAGGCCAAAATTAGTGTCTTCTACCCCTTAAACATAGTGAGGGAACTCAACTCTAGCTACTGAATCACTCAATTGAATCTCTAACTGATGTCCCGAAAAATCCCCGTTCTATGAAAATCAATAACATCCAACTATTAATTGGACTCTGACCCATAACCAAAAGTCTAAGCTATTTGTCCCATAACTAGGGTAAAAGACCATTTTTACCCTTTATCTAACTTGACCAAAAGCCATAACCCAACTCAACTATTCAAAAGGCCCAAATCCTAAATCCCAATTTATGGCCCAATCTTCCAAATTGGGCCTAATACCCATCATGGGCCTAAAATCCAAGGAAGCCCAAAATGCTAGCCCTAAGCCCAAATCAGAGGTCTAATGGCCCAACCAGGCCCAAACTTTCAAATCTAAAATATGGCCAAATACTAAAAATTCCCAATCCCAAAACAACCACTATTGAATACGCGGGGGGTACACACCTCGTACGCCCAGCGTACTCCCCTGTTCATATGTCTTCTTCAATAAGCACTTAAAAAGTTAATCCCTTTCTCTAAACTCTCCGATCTGGTCCTTAAGGGTGACTTATCACGTAAACTTGGCAACTTTACATACATGCATGGCTTAATGGTACTCAAAAGCTCAAAAAGAGCTTAATAAAGATATTAAATCATGCATGGATCAAAATACTCCATAAAGTTGACATTTTAATGAACATGGGGACTGAATAGAGCTAAGATCTATCATCCATTGCTTCTGGAGTAGATCAAAAGCTCACCTCTAACACAAAAGACTCAAAAGCTCCAAAATTCTCCATAAACTAGATCTAACATATTTGATCATCGAGATGTGAGCTTTTAACCTCAAAGATTTCAAAAGAGAAGCTAACCCTGGACCTTCAAGCTGAAGCCACTCCTCTGAGTGTTCTTCTTCTTCTTATTCTTCTCATTCAGAAACCACAAACAAACATTATTTCAAGCTTAAAACTTACCAAATCACTCTAAGGTTTCGATTTCAGGGTAAGGGGTGATGGAGGTTTTCTAAAATGTCCAAGATATGAGTTTATGTCATTTAAATAGGGCACAAGCCCTAAAATTAGGGTTTGTCCTAGCCTTACGTATGCCATGCGTACTCCACATATGCCCCGCATACGTGGATGGAACCCGCAGTCATCAGGATAGCTAGTAGACTAAGCGTACTCATTGAGTACACCCTACATACTAACCAAGGGACCAAATTTGAAAAGAATTTGCATCAAAGTTATTAAAAGGAAACTTACCAAAACTTGAGTATTACAGGTTTGACCATACAAGGGTGAAGTTCTTTCATCTTTGATTCCATTCTCTTCGCAGAATGTGTTAAACTCTTGTTTGAAATATTCTCCGCCTTTATCCAAGTGAAGAATTTTAATGCGTCTTTCAATTTAATTTCGACTTCAACCTTATATAGTTTAAATGCATCAAAAGCTTTATCTATTGGTCTCAGTAGATAAACATGTAGATATCAACTAGAGTCGTCACAGAATGTGATGAAATGTCTTTTTCCTCATCGAGTAAGTATTCCATTTAATTCAATATATATCAAAATGAATCAACTCAAGTAATAAGGTATCTCTTAAATAATGGAAATGGTTTCTTTGTAAATTTTGATTTCACATAAGTTTCACATTTTTCAAAATCTATGTGTTATATTTTAACATTCCTTTAGTTTGCATTTTCTTCCAATGTTTTTAACATTAGTGTGTGTTAAATGTTTATGTTATAAAGAAATTGAACAAACAAAATAACTAGAAATTTTCATTTCATTCACACATGCAATCATTGCATTAGTTACATCATTCTTAACAACACTAGACATATTTTGAGCACTTGCACCTTCACTGTCAACACCTAGCCTATTCGCACTACCCTAATCACTAAGGAAACACGATACATTCCTAAATAATTGTTCTCGTCCCAACATACATCTTTTCCTTAGTGATCATAATTTCTCTAACTCCATCTTGAACCCAACTTTGTCAAACGTCCGCAGAAAGCAACCCTTTCTAGATAGTAGGGACATGAAGAACATATCAAAGGGCAACCCAAATCCCATGTGTGAACTTCAAGTGAACACCACCTCTCTTTTGAACTTCAGCTATGTGCCCACCTACTCAGACAATGACCATCCCCGGTACTGCTGGACGATAAGTATGAAAACTTTCTCGTTACCCACAAACATACACAATGGCTCCAGTTTCTACAAACCATCCTCAAGCACAAATTGCTCAGGTCAGAGAAGAGATCATTAAAAATCTCTCTAAGACTCACATATTCCACCATATTTGTAACATGGTCGACTACATGTGCTACAAGTCCTAATTTTCTATCTTCACATTCTCACGCTTAATGCGCAATCTCTCCGTAGACGTGGCATGGTCCAACCCTCTTTGGCTTTAAGTTATGGTTTTGATTACCCTGTTTCCTAAAGCTTTGTTTGTTTTGTTACAAGTCCCTTTTCTTGTGTCCCCCAGACTTGGTCTTATGACTAGAACCCCCAGGAAATAAGTAGTGTACACTTAATCCAACTTTACCATGTTTGTTCCTGCTGCGAGTTTCCTCCTCGATGTGGAGGTGCTTCATCAAATCATCCAAGGAGTAGTCCTCAGATTTGTGCATAATTCTCTTAGAGAAGTCTTTCCACGAGGGTGATATTTTTGTGATGATCGCACCAACCTGAAAGAGTTCTGGTAAAGAGATGGAGAGCGTGTTCAACTTAATGACCAAGACATGGAGTTCATGTACTTGCTCCATGATAGGTTTATCCTCAACCATTTGAAAATCTAGGTACTTAGACACTAGGTGCTTGCTAGTACCTTCCTCGTGTGCCTTATACTTAAGTTACAAGGCTTTCCATAGCTCCCTCAGATCTATGACTGATACGTATAGATCTTAAAGCCAATCAGATTGTGAATTCTCTATGTGACCCACACATAGTTCCTCAAAATCTTTATGTAGAGCCCTTCATTTCTCCAAATCAAAGATGACATTTGGATCCACAATCTTTCTTGCTTCAAGAATATGATCAGTAGGAATTGAGGTCAAGTTAGGGTCTAAAACATAAACGAGCTTCAACACATGAAGCATGAACTTGAACTTGTTGGCCCGACAAGTATAGTTCTAACCATCGAATCGGCCAAACTTGACAAACTCGTGGTTCATAAGTTGGAGACTAGCAATTGGGATTTTGGTTTCGATAAGTCTAAAATTTATAATGTAAAAAGCTTTAAGATTGTTGAAATTCAAATTTGATATTTAAACAATCCAATAATTAATATTATGAAATAATCATGAATTATTTAGAATTTACAAACAAACGAATGGATAGATAATATTTATTATTAAATATTCAAAAGGCTTTCACAAACAACCAACGATTAATGTTGAAGATTAAACGTTGAGATTCCATAAGATAATAAATTCAATTGTTGTTGTTGTTGTTGTGGTTGTTGTTCTTGTTGTTGTTCGAATTCAAATATGAAGTCCATCCGATCTTTCCAGAAATCAGTTATACAACTATTATTGTTGTTGTTACCAATTTTTGTCCACAAATCAGAATGATCCTTCACTCGCAACATCCGCTAGACTAAGCACACCATTTCAAATTCAAACATGAAGTCTATCCAATATTTCTAGTGGATTCTTCAACTCTTTGACCGGGTCGGCCAAACCGACTTGACCCGAACTCGTCAAAAATAAAAGTTCATCACCTCCCAACAACTGATGCATCACCATTTCACACACTCTCAATATCATCTAGACTAAGTGCGTGTATGTGGACTTGACTCATCTCTTGATCCACTTAAAAAAAACTTATTAACATGCTTCGAAACAACTATTTGTCATACTAATATTCTATAATCACCACGTTTGATTATAGAGTAATTGTAATTAAACACATTCGAAACAAAAGTAAACCTTTCTTTGATCAAACTAAATTGTGGTTTGGATGTTCATTTCGATTTTCGACATTGCTATTTAATATTAAATGATGAAAGTATAATAATCAGTTGTTTGAGTCATGTTATTAAAAAGAGATAATTTGGCAAATGACCATAATTTACAATGATTTTGAAGAAAATGACCACAAAAATGAATATTTCAGAAAATGACCAAAGGTTCCGCAGAGGGGGTTCTGCGGAACCATAAAAACCTCTGCGGAACCCTTAATTGTTCTGCGGATCGATAAAAACAACAAAGAAAAGGCATTCCTCACTACTCGACTGCGGAAGGAAGGTGAAGATCTGCTGCGTACATCGACTGTGATCGAAACGAACAAGAAAATGTCAAGGCGAGCTCGATTGTGGACCAACTACACTCCGATGTGTTATCAGATGGATATAGAACTCAAGTAATTTTTTTTCCTAATTTTTGTATAAGAACTCAAGTAATCTTTGTAGTAATAGATTATATGATTTGGAAATTGATTGGTTAAATGTTATTTATAAACATATATGTTTGTTGGGGTGTAAGAAATAGAAATAAGATATCAATTTATGCAGAGGAGGCCTTCTTTTCATCAAGAACAGATCCGCAGAGCTCCTCTGCTCAAGAACAGATCCGCAGAGGAGCCCTCTGCAGAACGATAACTGCCTCTGCGGATCTTTTTTTTTTTGTTGATATTTTATAATTATTATCTCTTAAATAGACCATTGAATATTGAGATCATTTTATGTTGATTATATCGCATATTAAAACTGATTTCAAATTATTTGTGTAATTAGAAAAAACATTGAAAATTGAAAATTTCTATAATTATTATTAAAATGGACCATTTATGTAAATTTTATAATATATATGAGACCATTTTGTAAAATTCTGTAAATTTGTTATAAAAAAGGGACAACTTATTTTAAAAGATAATTATTCATGTAGACTATTGTATAAAAAGTTATAAAACAAAAACGATATTTTTGTTGCATAAAATTGTTAAATAAAACAATATATTAGTATTATTTTGTTTACTTTTGGCATATATGTCTAATCTTTTGCAGCATAATTTACGTGGATGACTTGTAGAATGTACTTTTAGAGGGGCGTTTGGGACTGTGTTGAAAAAGTACATTCCAAAACTAAATAGTAGGCGACTTGAATTATTTCGAGAGACAGCTTTTGGGATCTTCATTGGTATGCCCAACCCGAATGGTGACCCGATGCTCTGTCATTTGATGATGTTGCATGAGGTTCGTGATATAGAGGTAGCCAGGGCTAGGAGGTTTCGGTTCGAGTTACAAGGCAGGGTGGTTGAATAGGGTGAAATAGAATTTTGTTTGATTAGCGGTTTGAGATTTGGGCCGTATGTTGATATAATAAATACAAAAGTCAACAGAAGTTCAACATTAAGGAATCGGTTGTTCCCTAATGTGAGAGATGAAGATTTACGGCTGAAAGATTTAGAAGACTACGTAAAAGGGCCAGTATTCTCGACGTGTAGCGATGAGGATGCGGTAATGGTTATGCAAATGATATTTTTGTTTAGGGGTCTCATAGGACGAGATGACAATACGTACATTCCGTTGGCAGTGTATGAGCTAGCCGATAGTCAATATAATTGGAGCATGTATTCAATTTATTATTTATCATTTATTATTTATTTATAAATACTTCATGATTTATATTATTTATTAATGAGTACGACATGTTTGCATGGCGTACGTATTTGTGGAGGTATAGTGAAACACAATCACGATTATGGTTTGGTAAAATCTCTAAATATTTACGAGATAATGAGGATGAGGGTTACACGAAGACGATGAAGTATACTCTTCTAGGTTTTCAATTTCCGTTTAAGGTTAGTTTTAGCTGCAACTAATTGGTATTTTTTTTAAGTGCTTATAAGTTTGGACAAAGCATAATTTTTTGTCGTAATAATAGGTATGGATTTTGGAGACATTTCCTGAAGCTTTGAGGTTTGCGCATCACGAAAAAAATGAAATTCCAAGAATGAGGGCATGGAGAATAAAAACACAATTGACTCTCGAGCAATGTTTGCGTATATTAGACGTTTCAGTCGTATAATTATGCAATCCTTATATTAAATATATATAGTTAAAAATCACAACAATTTTATATACTTAAATTTATATTAATTTTGTAGGATAATAACATCCCACGTGATTTTGAACCAACGCCTGTTGAGATCAATTTGCCATTCTTTGTGCGTTATGTTAATTGGATTCTAGACAAAGTGCAATCGCCACCGCAACAACACAGTCCTCCTAAGGAGCGTTCTCCATCACCGCAACTAATGAGTCCTCCTATGCAGCGTTCTCCATCACCTTGGAATCAGTTTCAGGGAGCAGATTACACCTCAGCCTCTCATTTTCAGGAAACATCCCACGGACCTGTAGAAAACAGTAAAATAGACAAGTTATTTTGTGTTGTTAATGAATTGAAAACCACAATCGAGCACTTTGGGAAGAGAATGGATAATTGGGAAAAAGATAAACAATTTGGTGTGAACGATATGGAAAATGTGGATGTGAGGGAAGCATTTTTTGGTGGTTTGGGTCCCGAGTCAGGCCATACGTATGTGCATACGCCACCTCCTGTTGTTGATGTTGAGGATAACACAGCTACACCAATTAAAGGGTGGATAAAAATGAAATCGAAATTTTGTAGGGATCCTTACACACAAGTATAAAATTAAGTAATTTCTATTTATATAGTATATAATCGTTCCAAATTAATTAACATATTGATTTTGTAGGTTCCTTCGATGACGGAACCATTGAAGAACAGAAAAGGGAAAAAACACAGAAGGAAAATAATGTTGCAAAAAGACAATTACTATGCAGATTGTGATGATGAATTTTGGAAATTGTGGGGAAAAAAGATGGGGGTGGTATTTGTGGAGCATAGACTTTTAAGAGGTATTGACATGAATTGGGAATTTTGGTCTACTTTACTTGGTATTGGCTCTGGATGGTTTCTCTCTGAGGTAACGAACACCCCTTATTTTATATTACAAAAAGGGTTAGATAATTAATTGTTCAAAATGATTTTTTTTCCTAACACGCAACATTTGGTTATCTGGTCATCGCTACTCAAGGAAATAAGTTCATCGAATTGTAGGTGGACGATTATTAATCCTGAAGGCACGACTTTGGAACCTGGGAAACAACATTATTTGAGGCGTATATCAGCCGGGATGGTTGATGGACCACATTGGAAGGATATTGATCGGGTAAGTATATATATATATATATATATATATATATATATATATATACACACTCACACACACGCACATTAAAATATGTATATATCTAATAAATTATTATTTTTTGAAGGTTTTAATTCCAATCAACATACCGCAACTGCATTGGTATTTGGTTGATTTGGATCTCCTGACATGGAAAGTGACCATATATGATTCAGCTGAATGGCGTGGTTTCTTCAAAAAAATTCAGATGACGGTAGTTTCAAATTGTTGGGAGATAGTATATTAAGTGAACTAGACCACATATCATATTGGGCCCATTTTCCCAATAGACAGAAACCTACTGAGGTGAAGTTCATTAAAGGTAAACATGTGTTGCAGCAGGAACAAGTAGTAGAAGGAGAAAAAGGAGATTGTGGAGTTTTTGTTTGCATGTTCATGGAAATGCTTGCATCGGGTGTACCAGTGGAGACACATCAATCACCTAAAGATACGGGATTTACTTACCGTAATCAGATGGCAGAAATTATTTGGAATACTAGACTTTGATTGTGTTATTTGGAATAGTATACTTTGATTGTGTTATTTGGAATACTAGACTTTGATTGTGTTATTTGGATTTACATATAGCTACACCTATTAAAACAAAACAAACATGAGATACCCAACTACTATAACAACTACCAACAGCTTGTACATACGTACGCTCTTCTTGGAATCACACATCCCCTTCTCCATGCTTGCCACTACACTCTTCTCCTTACTCAGGAGAAGCTCCAACTCAACATTCTTATTCCTCAAGTTTTTTTATGAAACCAAGATCCTCTTTGGAATCCAACTGTTGCTTCATGGAATAGATGAGGTTTTTGTAGTAACCATCTTCAAGTGCAACATCTTTCCATTCAAAGTAATCACATTTCCTCAGTCTTGTTTGTATCAAACCCATATGAATAAAACATCAAAACACAATGACTAATCACATTTCTGCGGATCATTGCACACCTCTGCGGAGCAGTGCACACCTCTGCGGATCTGTGTACACCTCCACGGATTACCAAACAACTATGCGTAACATAATCGATGAAAGGATACGCATGGTAAAGTGATTTTATATTACTTATTACGCATAGTTGTTTGGTAATCCACGGAGGTGTACACAGATCCACAGAGGTGTACACTGCTCCTTAGAGATGTGCAATGATCCGCAGAAAACTGTTCTTAAGTGATGTGTCAAAAACCCAATTTGGACCTCATTCATTTCTTTCTTACCACTTTGATTCTTCAACACAATGTCTATGATCTCGTGCAATGCAAGAAAGCGCCTCCAAGTTGCTCGCGTGTTTGTTAAAGACGATGTTAACAATTGTCATTGCGATCTTCCAGCTAAGGAACGAACATGTTGGAAACTCACTAACCCCGGCAGACGTTTTTGGAACTGCAACAACAGCTTGGTAAGCTTCGTTTCTAAATATACATATATAATTGTGATTGTTTAAAATACATCTTGGGTGATTAGTCATTGTGTTTTGATGTTTTATTCATGTGGGTTTGATACATACAAGACTGAGGAAATGTGATTACTTTGAATGGAAAGATGTTGCACTTGAAGATGGTTACTACAAGACTAAGGGTTAATTTATAAAAAAATTGAAATCAAGAAGAAATGGTACATAATCGATGAAAGGATACGCATGGTAAAGTGATTTTATATTACTTATTACGCATAGTTGTTTGGTAATCCGCGGAGGTGTACACAGATCCGCATAGGTGTACACTGCTCCTTAGAGGTGTGCAATGATCCGCAGAAAACTGTTCTTAAGTGATGTGTCAAAAACCCTCTGCGGATCTGTGTACACCTCTGCGGATCTGTGTACACCTCCGCGGATTACCAAACAACTATGCGCAATAAGTAATATAAAATCACTTTACCATGCGTATCCTTTCATCGATTATGTACCATTTCTTCTTGATTTCATTTTTTTTTTATAAATTAACCCTTATATTTTCCGCCATAATGGCTTCCATACCATGGAGCACTGAGGATAACCTCCGTCTAACTTGTGCATATATTAATATCCACGAGACCACCAGGGTGAATGATCCAAGTTATTGGACGCGTTTAACTTATGCCTTCAACGCTGACCCTCAAACTGCCCCAGAAAACTACCACAACACCATTGACATCACAACAAAATGGTATGAATTAAAAACAGAAGTCTTGGTTTTCAACAATCCTTATACCAAAATTGATGACGCACGTCCGAATGAAGATGAGGAAGTCATCCTAGAAGTGGCTAAAGCGGAATACATATCCATTAGTAACAGGTTAGAATTCGAGTTTGAAGGGTCTTGGAATCTATTAAAAGATCTCTCGTATTTTTAATTTGTATTGCGTTTGTAGAAGGATAATTTAATGTAGTTTGTTTTTATTAGGTTATTTATATGAATCAGTTTGTATTACTTTATTTATATGTATTTGGTTTGAATTAGGTTATTTACGAAACCAATTGAGTTAACTTCTACTTTATTCCATAGAACATAAAATACAAAACAGTACAAATACATAGAAAGCATACATCAGTAGTAAACATATTACATAAAACATTTCACATAAAAAAACCCTTCTACATGAAATACTGGTGGTTCTTAACTAGATTCCAAGCATCTACATACTCGAAGTCTTTTCCCTCATGCTCGAAAATGTAATGATCTAAAATCATTTCTACAAAAGCATCCTCGTTTGAGTAATATTAATTACTACTAATTTTAAGATGATGATACCATCGATTGAACCATGTGATTTCGTTCTTTAACTCCATCCACTTACTAAGAATATCTACTAGTACCCGATATTCTCCTTGTCCAAATGAGAGGTTGAACATACCTGTTATGCGGGTCCATTCATCACCTCCAAGGTAATCAGGGGTAACCATTGTTGTTTCACCTTCAAAAATGTTCAACCAACATCGTATTATAACCATCACCTCTCTTGTCGTCCATGGACGTGGAGTATCGGACGATGATGTTGCATTCGTAGAAATTCGTGCATTGGAGGTCATTTCTATATTTTTCAATACTGGGGTGAGTTGATACAATATTTAATAGGTATGAAAATTTATACACTGATCTGTAGAGGTGTACACTGATTCGCAGAGGTGTACACTGATCTGCTGATAACAGTTCTGTGGATTCCCAAACAGTTATGTGGACTGATATCGAACATAAGTTCATTATTTTTAACATTTTTTATCAAATTATTTACATAATCACATAAGGTATTAGTGTATTTAAAAAATATATTAATAAATGAAAATGAACGAAAAAAAAAACAAAAAAACAAAAAATAAATAAAAAAACATCAATTCCGCAGAGGTGTAACGGATCCGCAGAGCAGCTAATAGATCTACCGATCCTTTGGTCATTTTCCAAAATCCATTTTTCCTTTGTCATTTTCTTTAAACAACCCTTTCTTTTTTGGTTATATGACAAATTATCTCTATTAAAAATGTTTTTTTTAATTGTTATAGTCTTGTTTGATTATTATATCGAATATTAAATTCCTAAACACGAATCCCAACACAAAGTAACACAAGTATTCCAAATCCATTTAGGATGTTTTAAAATGTTAAATTCATCGTAGTAAGTTTACTGATGATTGGCATATTTATCTTTTCTCAACTTGCAGAAAATATTAATGTTCGTAGGAGTTGTAGTTCCATTTGGTCACCGTTTCTTATGCCATTAATTTACCTAATTTACAACAACTTCTATGATTTTCTCGTATGGGACGATGCGAGTTAGTTCCGAAGTGAACAGCTACAGGAAAAGGTTAAATACTGCATGTATTGATCTATATTTTTAAAGGTCTCGCCTACATTGATTCCATTATATTGCAATAAATAAATACATAATCTAGACGTAAACACTCCTAATGAAAATCGAAAAACTAAGCGACCTTGAGCATTTAATTAGATAGCCAAAGTACGTCAAGAAATGCAGAAATGGCAAGCAGGACGCAGTTGAGAAATGCAAACCCTATTGAAACCCCAACACGTTCACAAAAGGAATGTAACGGCTTACAAAAATTGGGTAGAGCCGTGTGTTTGATCCCCGTTCGATTGAGGTTGGTCACACCCGTTGCAGCCGATCCGGCACTTATCATTGCATATGCAAGCACCTGTATAAAGTATTACTCAATAATCAATAAATCAACTTAATTTTTGTTATATTTTTAATTGTAATCTGTATTCATAGGAATTTGCGAGTTAAATCATTTTGTTGGGTTTGATTCATAGATTTTTTAATTATTTTATTAATATAAACTTAGACTATATTACACTTTTGTTTGTTGGGTATAGACGTATAGTTGATTTTCTTCAATTTTATCCCATAGTTTTATTTTCTTTTTATTTTTTAATCAAATTTAGTTCTTATTTAAGATTTTGTAACTTTTTTTGTCTCTGTTCCGAATTAAATTACCTTATAAACTATTGATTGTATTATAGTTTGTGTCACAGTTTTAATTGCTTTTTGGATTTATCATTGCTTGTTACCATAAATAACCCGAGAAAATGACTCCAAATAGAAAAGCCGAACATGCAGGGGCCGATTAGCCGGTGATTGGGCTACGAGTTATAATATTGGGTATAGACAACCATGTTTTCATGTTATTACATGTTATAGCATGAAGTGAGAATGATATAGGTTATAACATGGTATTAAGATCATAGGGATAGAGAGAACAAGAGAAAAATGATTTGATTTGATGTTATCTCTCGTTCCCATTATCACATCCTAATAACACCACATCTAATAATACAAGGTTGAGACGGTGCTCCAACTGTTATCATGTGTTTTTTAGGATGTCATGTCATAATAACAGGAGTGGGCGATGCCCACATATAATAATGTTAACTTTTTCCGAATAGTTTGAAATGTTTTATTTTTTATATGCATCCAACATATGAAGAAATAATTGTATAACCCATATGCCCTAAGTCCAAACTTCAAAGTCCAAATTAAGGTTTAAGAAATAAAATGAGAAATCTTTGAAAAAAATTTATGTTTAGGCTTTAGCTTTTATTTATTTTTCAGTCGTTTAAATCTCAAAAACTGAAAATTATATTCATTTTAATTTTTTTACCAGATTAACACGTCATCCAAGTTTCAAAAATTATAATTTTGGTCCAGATTTTATATTTTATTACAAATTTGGTCCAAATTTGTAACTTTTGGCCCACATTTCAAAATTTTGTTACGATTCATCCTAAATTTAGGTTTTTTTATTATTATTATTTTTTTTTTCTCAAAAATTTGTTTTGAATATGTTTTTTTGCTTTATAAAATCATATTTGTTCAAAAAATATATATTTTCACATAAAAAAACCTTCTTTTCCTATATAAAAACTTTTTTTAACACTTTGTATCGAAATATCTAATATGTATTTATTAAGTACATAAATAAATATAAATTTATTTTTATAAATAAATGAATACAAACACATATTATATATATATATATATATATATATATATATTTATATATATATATATATATATATATATATATATATATATATATAATATAATATAATATAATAAATGCATTTTCATACAAACATATTTGTATACATGTTTTTACAAAACATATTTGTATACAAATGCATTTATTATAAAATAGGTGTTTGTATAAATATGATTTTATTATATATATATATATATATATATATATATATATATATATATATATATATATATATTCGAAACAAAATTTTGAAAAAGAAAATATATGTACAAACTCTAAATTTATGATGAATTCGTAATAAAAATTTGAAATCTAGTCCAAAAGTATAAATATTTGACCAAATTTGTAATAAAATTTAAAATATTAACTAAAAATGTAAAGTTTTGACAAAATTTGTAATATAGTTTAAAATCTTAGCCAAAATGTAATTTTAAAAAGTTGGATAACTTATTAACCGAGTAAAAAAAGTCAAAATGAATACATTTTTCCGGTTTTTTAAACCTAAGTGACCGAAAGATATAAAAAGTAAATCAATTATAAGACTTAAACATAAAAACTTTTTAATAGACTTCTCAAAATTAAATTAAACAAAGTTAATCGATTAGACATTAATCCATCTCTAATCTTTTGGTAATTTGTTATTAGATAGAGTTGGTCATGTCTTGGTCCATCTTAGTCTCGGGTGGATATATCACAACATAAAATTTGTAAAGATTGTCACATCACATAATTCCTCTTAATAAAATTTTTAGGGGGAAAACTTATTTCGGTTTGATTCGGTTTATGTGCTATAACTCAATAATCTCCAAATCAACATACAGTTCATAACTAAAGTTATTGATATATACCTGGTCGCTAGCAAAAATAAGCCATGCATGGCTTCTAGATGAAAAAACCAATGACTTTCTTAGCATTCTTGAAATGGTCATCACTAGTTGAAGAAGAGAGTGGACTCCAACAACGGATGATACTCCAACCACATACCTGTGCAGTGCATCAACTCAAGTTTTTTCAGTCAAAGTCAACACAAGAAAATGGAGGATCACCAAATGGACATGAACTCAAGCAACTTAAACACACACGCATTTGCTGTTTTATCATATCCCATAACGTCATTCCAATTGTATGTTTTTGCTTTTTTGGTTCATCAGAAATGTATACGTTCTAACTACTCCTTGATAGGTAGCTAGATAATGCAAATTAAACCACTTGGGAAGCCCAAATATGCATGAAAAACATACGAATATCACAATTGATTATAATTTCTATTTCGATTGACGATTTTTTTGATTTTTTTTTGGTTTATGGTCTTAGAGTGCAAAAGTTGGAAGACGGTTGCATCGTTTGTGGAATTCATGATTGAAGTGAAACAAGTAATTTATGCATGTGCTCTGGCATAACTGACAATGGTGTCGTTGTCCATTGAGATACCAATTCAACAGAATAAAGGAATCACGGGTAGCTAAAACCACGAATCCCTAATTTAAAAGTTTGATTGCTATTGGGAAATTGTAATGAAATATGCTCGGAAATCTAAAATTGAATCAGATCAGTAGATGATCAATAAGCAGGACGAATCTAGAAAAAAAAAAAAAAAAAAAAAAAAAAAAAAAAAAAAAAAAAAAAAAGAAAAAAAAAGAAAAGTAAGAATTCAACACGACGAAAAATTGTGTTGATCGAAGTTGAAAATTGAATCAGTGTAGTTAAGGATTATCGATACATATTCCAGATTCCAAACTTTACATGTTAATCTCTTATATAACTTTAGAAAAATGTTAGAATTCAACGATAAAACAACATGAATAAATTGTTTGAATCCAGATTCCAGGTTCAATTTCTGATCGAAATTTCAGAAGACGTAAGAATTCAAACATCCCATGCGAATTTCTGATGTAAAATTCAATAAGTATACGAAATTTAACTACATAACATGAAAAAATCTGTTCCAAGGAGTATAATTATTGTGTATTGTTAATTAGTTAATGGAACTAAACTGATCAAATTCAGTACAGAAATCTAGAGAAAGGACTTACTGGAAGGAGCCAGATAAGGACCACCTGGAGTTAAGCGGTAGATCAAATCCAAAAACTGAGATACTCGATTTCTGTTTGGCAGTAGTCATTACAACAACTGAAATCAACGACGCAGAGAAGCATACAAGCCGTAAACCGATATACATTACGTGATAATTCCGTGAAAACTTTGTGGTGGAGCTGGAAGAAACCAATTGCCTCAACGATCCACTCATGGTGCCTGTTTCAGCCTCGGCAGCAACTTTGGTGGTTGGGGTTTGATCATTATGTAGCTGTATGGCGGTTTCAGGTGGTGTTTTGAGATCATTGGTCATGGTTTTGTTTGTCTCAGTGAATGGAAGGAGAGATTTGGGTTTTGGGTGTCGGAAGTCGGAAGTCGGAAGGTTAGAGAAGAGAGAAATGGTGGTATATAAAAATGGTGGAATGGACGAAGCGGGGTGGAATGGAGGAAGAAAAGGGACAAGTGGCGGAAATCAGGGAGACCCGTGACTGAACATAGAAGTGCTTAATTTGTTCGTATTTCACGCTCCAAAACCGATACATTAAAGAAATCCTCATTTATTTTAAAACTAACTGCAAAAAGAATTTTAAGATTTCGCCACTTTATCTATTAATACAAAATTAATATCTGTTTTTTTAATTGTTTTTAGAGTAACAAAACCTTTTTTTTATTTATATATTTTAGAGTAACAAAACCTTTTTTTTATTTATATAATTAATTAGGTGTAAGACTTATATATTACATAGGTTAATTAAGAAAAAATAAATATAAAAATCTAAATATTTAATAACTTTGGATTTATAAGAAAATAAGAAAAATAATGAATTATTAAATATGATTTTTTTATCTTATAAATTTAAATAAATAAACTAATGAACTTTAATTTAGTTATCTTAAAATAATAAAATAAATCCATTAATTAAATTGATATTCATTTATTACTATGTTTATTGTAATTATTATAATAAAGTATTATGTGTAATTTGTTAAAATAGAAAACCCAAAAAATGATATGTAAAAAAACAAAATTAATTTAAAATAACCATAAAATTAATTTAAAATAACCATAAAATTACACTTGACAAATTAAATGAAATATAATATGTGGTAAAAAAAACATTCACTTATTAAAATAGATAAAAAAAAATATTACATAAATTCTATAAGTTTGCTGGTTTTACTCGCAGTTAAATGTAATGTCAGATAGTAAAAGAAATGTGCGTATATTTTATTTTAATTTACTTTCTGTTATTAATGGATAACAAGTCCACGTCAAAGGTAAATGAGGGGCTTTTGGTAATAATTGAATGATTAAGAGTTCTGAATAATTTTTTAATGATTGAGTTTTCTTTGTTTACGTTGTTAAATAGTGAGAAAATTTTCTTTCTAACAAAAAAACTTGAAATACATTTTTTTTAAACGAAAAACTAACTAATCTACTCATAAATAATCACCTATGTCTTTACGGAGAGTTGAACTCCTGACCTCTCATATGAGATGATCACTCCAACACAATAAATTATTAATCAATTATATTAAAGGGATAATGATTTGAAAGAGTAACGAACTTTCGATTTTTTTTTTCACATTTAGTCACTAAACATTTTTTCGTTATCTATTTGTCATTGAACTATTGAAACTATTCACATTTTACCCTTATGACCGGCTGTTATCGGTCATAAGGGTAAAATGTGAACAATTTTAATAATTTAGTGGCAAATAGATAACGAAAAAAAGTTTAGTGACTAAATATGAACAAAATCGAAAGTTCATTTCCCTCTAAAAAGTTCAATGACTAAATGTGAATAAACTTCCTCTTGTATTATGTTTTAGCAAATTATTTATTTTTGTTAAATTGTAGCAACATTTGTTGATGAAGAAATTTATGAAATTAAAAAAAAAAAAAAAAAAAAAAAAACCTAAAAATATATTTAAAAAAAAACAAAAAACCGAAACCGAAATAAAAAACCAATGGTTTGATATTTTCCAAAATAAAAAATTAAAATTTCCAATCTGATTTTGGTTTTACAAAAAAATGAATCATTCTCACTTATGTGAATTATGACCATTGGTTTGGCATGCGAAATTTGTGACATTCCATGAATACGTAGTTACAACATCGTCTGAACTCGTAATTCATAGTAAGGGGTTAGAGTATCATCGCATGAATACGTAGTTACACCATCGCCTGAACTCGTAATTCATCACCTACAGGTTATGAGCCAGCTGATGTTTCCACTGGGTTGTTTAGAATAGTCCGTGATCGCCATCTATACTCTGGTAAATGACTACATCGCCACATTGCCGGTTAAGGTTATGGTATCTCATTTCATCCTACATCACCTATTCATCATCATCTATTTACCTAATTATCATTACCTTTCTATCATCACCTATCTCTCATCATTTTATTTCATCACACACAAACTATTTCATCTACCCATGTTTTATCCGCAACATATTTGTAGTTATAAAATAAATATACAGTTTAAATCTTTTAAAACATGTATAAAATCGTTCATCCAGCATAGACAGCAAGTATTCAAATAATATGCACATATAGCACGTAATTTTTATAAAATACTTCATATCTATGTGTAAGATGAAAGTAATTATATATACCATAAAAATCCCATAAATGCTTCCTAACTTCAAACCCTAAGGTTTACTCTACTAAAGCTTCATATTCTCGGCTCTCTAGACCTAGAAGGGTCCAGATTCCTAACTTCAAACCCCAAGGTTTACTTTACTAAAGCTTCATATGTTCGGCTCTCTGGACCTAGAAGGGTCCAGATCTATAACACAAACTTGCAAGAGGGGTTTAAGGCATTCAAAACCCCAAAGATGAAGTGATTCAAGCCCTAACCCCAAAATGGAATCTACATAATAGGAAAGGAAAGGGGTTCATTTTTGTACCTCATAATGAAGCTCCTTGCTTGAATAACTCAGAACAATAACCTTCCTTGGTCCCTCTTGCTGGAACTCTTTTCCTTTCTTGCAAAATCACACCAAAAAGCTTAAGATAGCTCTTCCTCTCACTCTACACACTCAAGCTCGCTAGGGTTCTCACTTATGGAAAAGCTAGTCGCAATTGAAGGCCATACGTGCCTTTAAATATGGCTCAGGCCCAAAGATTTAGGGTTTCTGCCAACAACACGGACCCGTCGAGTCGCCTCACCGACTCGTCGAGTCCATTCATTAATCTGAGTCATCAGTCGCGACCTTACTCGACGAGTTGAGGCGTCAACTCGTCGAGTCTCTCTTCTTAACTTAAAAGAAAAATACTTAAATTATGATACCTGGAAATCCGGATGTTACATTTTGTTTTTTTATTTCATAGATTTCTTTATCAACAAATGTTGCTACAATTAAACAAAAATAAATAATTTGCTAAAACATAATACAATAGGAAGTTTGTTCACATTTAGCCATTGAACTTTTTAGAGGGAAACAAACTTTCGATTTTGTTCACATTTAGTCATTAAACTTTTTTTCGTTATCTATTTGCCACTAAACTATTGAAATTGTTCACATTTTATCCTTATGACGGGTAACAGCCGGTCATAAGGGTAAAATGTAAACAGTTTCAATAGTTCAATGACAAATAGATAACGAAAAAAAGTTTAGTGACTAAATGTGAACAAAGTCGAAAGTTCATTACTATTTCAAGTCATTGTCCCTATATTAAATTATTGGGAAAAAAATTATATAGATATCATTTATATATATAAATATTGTGATATTTACATAAAAGTTAATCTAACAAAACCTAATATTTTATGTTTTTTCGGGACTAAACCTTTTTTTTTCTGAAAAAAAAAATTGTTTTTTTTTCCCAATTTGACCATTTTATTCATTTTTTGCCAAAAAATGTAAATTGTGTAGGTTTTTCGAAAAAAAAAAACTAAAAAAGTTAGGGATTTATTTAAAAGCAGTTAGAAAGTTGAGTATTTTACAACTTTGGTGTTTGAGTTTTTGTTTTTTTGTTTTTCTATTTTTTATTAGTTGAATAAAAAAAATAATAAATAAAAGAAGAATAATAAATAACTATATATATATATATATATATATATATATATATATATATATATATATATATATATATATATATATATATATATACATACAGAAAACAACAAAAGGTGAAATAATGATAATGATAAATGCAAATATAAAGTTACTAACGATATTAACTATCAAACATCAAAGTAAAAATAGAAAAATAAAAAAATAAACTGTAACAACATAAAAAAAAACATTAACGTTTCATTCCATAATTAAGAAAAAAAGGTTTCGATATGGTTTATCGAATTTAAGTTTATTTATTTGATTCAAAATAAATAAAAACATTAAAAAAAACCATAAATAACTAAAATTATAAAATAAAAATAGAAAACAAAATGTCATAAAGGTAAAATAAAAATTATAAAGTTGTTGAAAATACATATATATATATATATATATATATATATATATATATATATATATATATATATATATATATATATATATATAAATTTATATTTATAATTTATATATATACAAAATTTATATTTATTATTTATATATATACAAAATTTCAAATTTATAAAATTACTGAAATGGTCATTGAGGTTTGTAATGTATTGCAATACTGGTACAAGGGAAAAATAGTATTTTTCCATTAAAATCTAACAGTTAGAAAGTTAGATTTAACGGTAGGAGGACCTTTCATGTAATTTTACAAACCACAAGGACCAGTCGCGTGACTTTTTGATAGGAAGTCCTCAAAGTGCGATATTCTGTAAACCGTAAGGACCAATTGTGAAATTTTGTCTATATTTTATTTGCTGATTTGTGAGTTATGGAGGTTGCCACGACATGGCGAGAGCAAATTAGTTGTAGACTTATTTAAGCCACCATGACGTGGCATTCTTTTGGCCATGGCGTGGCAGCTATCTTTAGGCCTAAACCCTAAATTACGGGTTTTGCACCTTATTTAAAGGAAGTAGTAGTTAGGGTTTCGCCTCTTAACAACCTCCAACACCCATAAATCTAAACTGTAGCCCTCTTTAAAGCTTTTAACTCATTTGGTGTGTTTTTGTTGTCTTGGAAGGAAGAAGAATGAGCTTTTATGCATAAACCAAGTAAGCTACTCATCTCTACTTCTTATGTGCATCTTCTGGATCAATTGTGAGTTCTCAAGTTTCCATCTTGATGATGTTTACCTTATAGATCTAGGTTATTTGGTATGTTTTGATCTATAGTTAAGTGTTGGATGGTTGAAAGAGATAAAGTTTGCAACTTTATAGATCACTTTGGTCCCTTGGTCATCATATATTCTGGATCTATGAATTGGTAAGGTTTTGTTTCCATGCTTGAGGTTTTGACCTCTTTTTCACCTTCTTGATCTAACTTAAGCCCAAGACTTGCATAGGTCATGCATATTTGAAAAGGAACAATTTTAGGATTTTTTTGGAGTATGAATGGCTTGTCGAAGGTTTGGATGAGTGGGTCAAATGATTAAGGAATTAAAGGTTAACATATCCCAAAGGCAATGGCCACGATGTGGCAATATGGTGCAATGACGTGGCGATTATGTTATCCACGATATGTCTGTTTGGTACACGCACATCGTAGTGATAGTCTGGCCACAGTGTCGAGGACGTCTAAAGCTTGGATTAAGTTAGTTAGTCTTACATGGCCATAGGCTGGCCACGACATGGAGATGAGATGATGTTGTATTTGACTAATTACCTGACTTTCAACTTGGTTGAATTTTGGTCAATTGTTAGTTTAAGAATGTAGAGTAAGGGTTTACCTTATATGGATTGATAGGAGGTGTTAGCACCATTATTCGATTGTGGGTGTTGTTAGTTGTGGTTTATTCTGTGAGGTGAGTTTGTTCACTGTACTCGTAGGTCGAACGCACCAATGTCGGCCCACTGGATTATGTTTGTAGGATGAAAGGTGTCTTTGTAACACTTACTTTTATGCATATATATGCTTGTTGTCTTTGTGACTCTTGCTGATGTGATTGTATTGTAACATCCCGAAATATCAAGAGTAGAGTTGAAGGGCTAAAGGAGTAAATTGGGAAAGAGCGACTCGGCGAGTCCATGTGTGGACTCGGCGAGTAGAGTCGCGACTTGGTCGCGTGTTAAGTGGCCGACTCGGCGAGTCAGAGTATTGGACTCGGCGAGTAGGCGCTGAGTGGAGAAAACCCTAATTCTCGGGGTTGAGCCTTATATAATGATCATTATGTCTTCCTCCCAGCCTCTTTATCACCCCTTGAGCCCCAGAAAACCCTAAATCATGGAGAAGCACCATTGTTGAGTGGATTGGAGCTTGGAGAAGTAATGGTTGAAGAAATTTTGGGAAGATTGAAGGCTTGGAGCAAGGGGCTTTTCTTGGATTCGAATTTCATTGTAGTTGGGGCATCACTTAGAGGTAATATCTCGTTATTGACCTGTTGTTATGTTGTTTCTTCATTTTGGGGTTTGTGAGAAATTGTCTATGGATGAAATGGGAAGTCTAGAGGTTAGATCTGAGGTTGCTACCTCAGATCTGGAAGGGAGAAGAATCAGAGAGCATGAAAGTCCCTGTGTTGGAGTGTTTAGTGAAGCTTACATGTCCCAAACCCTAGCCCCAATGTGCAAACGGCTTAGATCTCTTTGGATTCACGTAAAGTTTGCCACTTTACGTGATGGATGAGTGGTAGGAGACTAGATCTATGTTTTGGATCAATTGCATGGCCTGAGACGCTTCTGTATGGATTCAGACCGGTGGTACTCGACGAGTCACATGGGGCGACTCGATGAGTTGCTTGAAGATGGCCTGGAACTCGACGAGTTGGAAGAACAACTCGGCGAGTAGGTTGAAGATAGCCTTGGACTCGACGAGTCCATTTGGACTCGGCGAGTCTTGTCAAAGAGTCCCAAATATTCTCTGGTTGAGTCGAGAATCGGTGAGTCGAGGGATGACTCGGTGAGTCGTGTGCGAGTGGACTCAGAGTTGTTGGACTCGACGAGTCTCGGGGTGACTCGGCGAGTTAGGTCGCAGATTGAGTGAAGTTCTAATTATGGGAACTCGACGAGTCACAGGGTTGACTCGGCGAGTAGGGTCAGTCAGGGGTTGACTTAGACTGAGGACTTTGATTTCGACCAAGGGTTGGCCGTTGACTTTTAGGGTTTGGTCAGCGATGTGGCCTTTGGGCCAAGAGAAAGGTAAAATAGTCTTTTACCCATAAGAGGGTGTTATGAGAGGATTTATTCTAGTCTCGAGAGTTATATTCATGAGAGTATTTGCCTTACGTGTTAGGCGGTGGCAAGTTCGAGATTCAAGTGTGGGGATATCTGCTTTCTGCTTGCCAGGTGAGTCTTCTCACTATACTTTACCTTGAGTAGGTAACCAGAGTTATGTGATCAGAGTATTTGTATGCTATATGTACGTGATGTGTTGTACTGCATTATTTCTATGTGATTTATGTTGTGCATGTTTATAGAGTTGGAACCGGAAGGTTCCCAGAGTTAGAACCTGAGGGTTCACAGAGTTTGGGTGCACGGACCCATAGAGTTATAGCCTCGAGTGGCTAATATGTGTTATGTGTGGTATTTTGGGGAACTCACTAAGCTTCGTGCTTACAGTGTTTTGTGTGATGTTTTTTTTCAGGTTTCTTTCAGTATCACGGGACGACACCGGCTTGATTGTACACACCAGAGAAAGAGTCATATTTTGGAGGATCCTGGTTTTCTATGCAAGTGAAAATGGAATCATGTTTTGTAAATCGACTATGAATGAGATTTTAAACAAGTGTTTCTAAGAATAAAATGATTTTTTTTAAATGAAAATTTTGTCTTGAAATTTTTGGTGTTACAAGTTGGTATCAGAGCCTTGGTTTGAGGGATTCGGATGCGCCTTCGGGTAAATCTGGACTCAAACTGAGGAAGTAAGAAAAGTTTTTAAAGAAATAATTTTCTAAAAGTGAATAAGAGTTCAAAGAGAAAGCAAGAAGGAGCAGTGTGTACAATCAGCCAGAGCCCGAACGGTGATTTCCCAAAATACCCTTATTTTTGTGTTATGAGATATGTATGATGCACTTTATGAGATATTATTGCATGCTAGAGACAGGCTAGGTATTTCATATGTTAGGACTAGAGTGGCCTGATTTGTGATGCCTTAGCCTAGGACTCGTTGTTATATGTGTTATGTTTTAAGTATGTGATGAGTGAGAGTATCCAGTTAGAACCCATGAGGGGTAGAGTTACAGAGTTCGGTGGTACTTTCGAGGATGAGCTGAGAAGGTGGAGTTATCACAGAGAGGGAGTCCTATGTATCCTTCGATGCTCGAATGCTGCTTGCTTTGTGCTTTGTGGAACTCTCGATGATGGGAGTCAGCTACCAAGTGAATATGACGATATTCAGGAGGTAGATGGCTGGCATCATTAGGAGCTCTTCAGCAGCTGATAGCAAAGAAGTGGGAGGACGACGGAAGAGCCTAGGGAATAACCCTATCCAGATGAGTGCGCTTGTAGAATAGAGAATTTCGCTGGGGAGCGAGCACGCGCGATGGGATTGGTGAAAGAGCAGGTCGAGCAGCTATTTAGAAGCTCTGGGATGGTCCGTGTGGAAAGTATGGGTAGATGTGGCAGGTAGTATGGGCCCGTACTACTGAAAGCAGAGGACCCATACTTGATACAGGGAGTATTCTGAAGGTTCTAAAGAGCAGATTGAGGAGTGATGTTATGGTTTGAGTACCATACATCGGAGCGGATCGAGGAGTGATGTTATGGTTCGGGTACCATACATCAGGGCAGATTGAGAAGTGATGTTATGGTTCAGGTACCATACATCAGAGCAGATTGAGGAGCGATGTTATGGTTTGCGTACCATACATCGGAGCGGATCAAGGAGTGATGTTATGGTTCGGGTACCATACATCAGGGCAGATTGAGGAGTGATGTTATGGTTCGGGTACCATACATCAGAGCAGATTGAGGAGCGATATCATGGTTTGCGTACCATACATCGGAGCGGATCGAGGAGTGATGTTATGGTTCGGGTACCATACATTAGGGCGGATCGAGGAGTGATGTTATGGTTCGGGTACCATACATCAGGGCAGATTGAGGAGTGATGTTATGGTTCGGGTACCATATATCAGAGCAGATTGAGGAGTGATGTTATGGTCCGGGTACCATACATCGGAGTGGATTGGGGAGTGATGTCATGGTTAGGGCACCATACACCGGGGCATATTGAGAAGAGATGTCGTGGAAGGAGTACCATGGTTCGTAATGAATGATGTTTGTGGTTCTCCAGTTATTCGGTCATGAGTAAGTTCGAAGAGGCGTCCCTTGAGAGGGAGATCGAGAGTCCCTCAGAGTATTCTAGTAAGGAGTCAGTGGAAGGGAGAATTTCGATCTGAGTTGAGCGATCAGTCGATAAAGGAGATGTCACCTCCTATGATCGGGGAGGTACTGATTATGTAAGTGTGAGAATATGAGAAACATGATGTTTTGGTTTTGGGTTTAGGGGTAAACCCTGCAGGTCGTCATTGATGATGATTTCCCCCCAGAGTATTAGGTAACATGTGTGCCGCGAGGTAGTGATTTATCATGAGCAGATAGTCAGTTTGGACTGAGATAGTCGAGGGCCATGCTACACCTAATTGAGTATAGTCGGATGTATGGTAGTGGTATCAGTGGGGAGTTCAGTCGAGTTTAGCGGTGCAGAGAGTTTTCTATCCATGGGGTGTTGAATATGGGAGTGGGTCCTTGTTCTTGGGGTGATCCCGGTGTTGGAGCGTTGGTTGATGAGTTGAGGTGAGGGGTACGGTGATTTTATGGTTCAGTCTATGAGCCAGGGATGTTATTGAGCAGTTGAGTTGTTGGTACTAGATTGGTACTAGATTTGGAACGACTAGAGGCAGACGTGACGAGAAGTTCTTGAGGAGTTCATCAGAGGTTCAGAGTATATGAGGTCGATTCATTTCCGTAAGGGGGATTATCGGGCGTTGTGTAGCACTTTCCGAGGGCAGGTGCGATTTTGCTGGAGAATATAGTTATGGAATAGTTGTGTTCTATTTGGTGACGGTTCGAACCCTAAGTGGGGGAGAACCGGGTGCCGTACGTAAGAAAGCAGAGATTTGTCAGGAGCAGTTATAAGTGGAGTATAGAGATATGTGGTAAGAAATCATGAGACCAGAGATGTCGGTGATCGAGGAAAGGGGTCGGAGTGAGTTAATGCGGGAAGTACTTGTTTGAGAAGGATGAATGTCTCCACGACAGGTGTTTATTAGTCAGGAATCTGGTATTGGTCAGTGTTGGGGCAAGTAGATAAAGAATAATTGGGCAGCCAACTCCCGGGTCGGTATTCGTATCCTTGTTTGGGTTTTGAGTGGCGGGAAAAAGGGTTTCGGAGAATTATCAGCGTATTTCGTAGCGTTAGCGTTTCTTCGTATTGCAGTTGGGAAATTGAATACACCGAAGTTGCAGCTTGGGAAAAATGAAGATCTAGTTATGGGGTTCAGAGGGAATGTAATATTGCATCTATATGGTGCTTGGGGCAGGAAACTTGTGGTTGTGGCAGGATCTTGTGATGATCGGTGGGGGTGTTCCGAGGTATCCGGGTATTGATATCTTTATTTCGAAGTTATTCGTGAATCTTGAGTTGAGACGACTTGTTGTACATCAGGTATCTATGGATCTATTGAGAGCCCTTCGAGTATGGGCATCCAGGGAGATTACTTGGGAGAGTGGATCTTCGCAAGGGTGGGCATCTGTTATGACGATTGCCTCCAGATTTTGTGATGAATATTCGAGACGAGTATGGGTAGCCGCTTATGATATTCTGAGGAGCACGAGCTAGTGTAGTCAGAGGGTGTTGTGATACTGCGGGGAGCCGTAGTACTCACTAGTCAGAGGGTGTTGTGATACTGCGGGGAGCCGTAGTACTCACTAGTCAGAGGGTGTTGTGATACTGCGGAGAGCCGTAGTACTCACTAGTCAGAGGGTGTTGTGATACTGCGGGGAGCCGTAGTACTCACTAGTCAGAGGGTGCTGTGATACCGCGGGGAGCCGTAGTGCTCACTAGATGGCAAGAGAGTGTGATGATGGAATGTTCTCCGATCAGTGTATGATGTGGAAGAGTTTTGGGCTTGAGTAGCCCTAGTATTGAATTTTTGGAGCCTGGATGTTGGACGAGGGGCGAGACTGGGGTCCCCGTCTCTGTCGGGGAATGTGGTGAGATGCGCAAGGGATATGCGCAGCAGAAACCAGAGATCAGAGTGGAGACGATCCTCGGTTGGATTGTACTTTCTTGCATAAGGAAAAGAGAATTTCGTGACTTGCGTGTCACGGGGCCGGGATAGTGGTCACGGGGAGGAAGTTAGTGGGATATTTGGATCATGATTTGGGTGACCTTTGGAGGCTCAGTTGTGGAGTCAAAAGCTGACCTAGTGCCCAGTCTCGAAGAGGGATATGAGATGAGCTAGAGCTTATCATGATGATGTCTGAGGACACCTCAGAGGGAGTGAACGATTCAGACGCTCAAAGACATGCTTCGGGCATATGTATTAGATTTCGGAGGGTGTTGCGGCATGTATTTATCCTTGGTTGAGTTATCCTATTTCAACAGCCATCATTAGTGCATTGGTATGCCACCCTTTGTGCTGTTGTATGGGAGGAAGTGTCGGACCCTCATTTGCTGAGGAAAGTGTCGATTCGCGGAAGTGGAAGTTGTAGTGAGAATGGATGATTTGGAGTATGATGGTCGAACATTGTGTCTGTGACAGTGGTATGGAATGACATCATGATGGGATGTCTGCTGAGGACGCGGAAGGATTCCGCGGGTGTAAGCCAAGAGTCTCAGGATGGATGTAGGGATGGAGTCTGGGACTCCCAACTTGATTCTGATCGAGGGCTGTGTGCGTAATGGTGGTTTCTCCTGGGGATGTTAGAGACGTCATCAGTGTGACGGGTTTTCCTAACCCGAGAGTGCGAAGGTTGGTGCGGCATGGGTGTGTGATTGCAAGAAGAGGACTCATGGGAGTTGCTCTCGGATTTAAGAGTGGGTCTTTCCGTCGTCACGGATTGGATAGAGAGGGATTCGAATCGGGGATCCGATGGTTCATGTCTTCTAACCCTTATGGGTCGAGTGATTGTTGAGATTTGGGGCAGTGATACTTCATGGGTAATTCTCGGATCGATGTGTGTGGTCATCAGAGGGTGCATCCGGTGCCCGGTTCGAGACAATGGTCAGGACACCGTAAGGAAAGGGAAAGTGTGTTCGAGTTTCGATGGGTATGCCTTGTGAGATCTGGTCCGATTAAGGCCAGGTGGCACGTTGTGGGAGTAATTCTGGAGTTGAGTTGCTGTAGGCTTCGAGGGCAAAGCCTAATTTAAGTGGGGGAGAATTGTAACATCCCGAAATATCAAGAGTAGAGTTGAAGGGCTAAAGGAGTAAATTGGGAAAGAGCGACTCGGCGAGTCCATGTGTGGACTCGGCGAGTAGAGTCGCGACTTGGTCGCGTGTTAAGTGGCCGACTCGGCGAGTCAGAGTATTGGACTCGGCGAGTAGGCGCTGAGTGGAGAAAACCCTAATTCTTGGGGTTGAGCCTTATATAATGATCATTATATCTTCCTCCCAGCCTCTTTATCACCCCTTGAGCCCCATAAAACCCTAAATCACGGAGAAGCACCATTGTTGAGTGGATTGGAGCTTGGAGAAGTAATGGTTGAAGAAATTTTGGGAAGATTGAAGGCTTGGAGCAAGGGGCTTTGCTTGGATTCGAATTTCATTGCATTTGGGGCATCACTTAGAGGTAATATCTCGTTATTGACCTGTTGTTATGTTGTTTCTTCATTTTGGGGTTTGTGAGAAATTGTCTATGGATGAAATGGGAAGTCTAGAGGTTAGATCTGAGGTTGCTACCTCAGATCTGGAAGGGAGAAGAATCAGAGAGCATGAAAGTCCCTGTGTTGGAGTGTTTAGTGAAGCTTACATGTCCCAAACCCTAGCCCCAATGTGCAAACGGCTTAGATCTCTTTGGATTCACGTAAAGTTTGCCACTTTACGTGATGGATGAGTGGTAGGAGACTAGATCTATGTTTTGGATCAATTGCATGGCCTGAGACGCTTCTGTATGGATTCAGACCGGTGGTACTCGACGAGTCACATGGGGCGACTCGATGAGTTGCTTGAAGATGGCCTGGAACTCGACGAGTTGGAAGAACAACTCGGCGAGTAGGTTGAAGATAGCCTTGGACTCGACGAGTCCATTTGGACTCGGCGAGTCTTGTCAAAGAGTCCCAAATATTCTCTGGTTGAGTCGAGAATCGGTGAGTCGAGGGATGACTCGGTGAGTCGTGTGCGAGTGGACTCAGAGTTGTTGGACTCGACGAGTCTCGGGGTGACTCGGCGAGTTAGGTCGCAGATTGAGTGAAGTTCTAATTATGGGAACTCGACGAGTCACAGGGTTGACTCGGCGAGTAGGGTCAGTCAGGGGTTGACTTAGACTGAGGACTTTGATTTCGACCAAGGGTTGGCCGTTGACTTTTAGGGTTTGGTCAGCAATGTGGCCTTTGGGCCAAGAGAAAGGTAAAATAGTCTTTTACCCATAAGAGGGTGTTATGAGAGGATTTATTCTAGTCTCGAGAGTTATATTCATGAGAGTATTTGCCTTACGTGTTAGGCGGTGGCAAGTTCGAGATTCAAGTGTGGGGATATCTGCTTTCTGCTTGCCAGGTGAGTCTTCTCACTATACTTTACCTTGAGTAGGTAACCAGAGTTATGTGATCAGAGTATTTGTATGCTATATGTACGTGATGTGTTGTACTGCATTATTTCTATGTGATTTATGCTGTGCATGTTTATAGAGTTGGAACTGGAAGGTTCCCAGAGTTAGAACCTGAGGGTTCACAGAGTTTGGGTGCATGGACCCATAGAGTTATAGCCTCGAGTGGCTAATATGTGTTATGTGTGGTATTTTGGGGAACTCACTAAGCTTCGTGCTTACAGTGTTTTGTGTGATGTTTTTTTCAGGTTTCTTTCAGTATCACGGGACGGCACCGGCTTGATTGTACACACCAGAGAAAGAGTCATATTTTGGAGGATCCTGGTTTTCTATGCAAGTGAAAATGGAATCATGTTTTGTAAATCGACTATGAATGAGATTTTAAACAAGTGTTTCTAAGAATAAAATGATTTTTTTTAAATGAAAATTTTGTCTTGAAATTTACGGTGTTACATGTATGATTACTTGTAGGGGTGAAATAGAGCCAATGCCAGTTGAAAGAGATGGAAGGGGGCGAAATAGACCCAATATCGGTTGAAAGAGACTGAAGGGGGTAAAATAGACCAATGCCAATTTAAAGAGACTGATGGGGTGAAATAGACCCATACCGGTTGAAAGAGACCGGAGGGGGTGAAATAGACCCAGTAAACTTTTTTTACTGTTATGTATGTATGGATGAAGTATTTTGGGGAAATCACTAAGCTTTGTTCTTACAATTTATGTTTAATATGTTTTCAGGTACTTCTGGTTTCAAACGGAAGGGACCGTCTTGATTGTACTACATCCCCTAGAGATTTATTATGCATTGACTATTTTGATTTACTCTGATATTTTGAGATTACTTTTAATATGTTTTTCTTTTAGGACAATGAATGATGGGTTTTAACTTATTAAAAAATAAAAAAGAATTACTCAAAAAGTTTGGGATGTTATAAGTTGGTATGAAAGCTTTGGTTTGAGGGATTCGGGCACACTCTCAGATGTGCCTAAACTCAATCAGCCGCGCTCAAGTAAGTTTTCCCAAAATACCCATACGTATGATATGTTTATTGTTTTGGTATGAGTATGTGAGAATTACATGCTAGATTAGGGATATGTATATGCTCAGGATTTGCATGATAGAATGCTAGGAGAGATGCATTTATATGCCTGTTGATTAAGCTTTAGGAACTGCATGCTAGTATGGATTTCATATTTTTTTGATAAAATGGAATGATTTAAGTGAGGCATTGGTTTAGATTATTTGATGCTCAAATGCTACTTGCTTTGTGCTTTTAGAAACCTCCAATAATATCGACTAACTATTAAGAAAATATGTTAGGTTACATGTTGCAGAGATTAGATAATTTTAGAATGTTAGGTTTAACTCTATTGCATAACTCTTGTTTAAGTCCAACCGTTGTAGTGTGAGACCTTGCAGTTGAAGAATTGTCTAGTGCATGTGGCATGTAGTTGTATTCGTTAGGTAGTTAGAAGGTATTAGAGGGATTCTCTTATGTAGATGATGGCGGAGAGTGGTGTGAACGAAACCCTATGAAAGCCTATGAAGAGTGTTAGGATGTGCTTGTGTGAGAATTTTTGAAGAGAGATTCTAGAAGGAGAATCTAGGAAGATTAGCAATGTTGGTAGAAGTTCCTTTCATTGCAAAAGCAATTTAGTGGGAGGATGCCTTTTTATGTTTATGGCTTATAGAATGTTACTGCCCGAATATTGCTCGCTTTATGCTTTGTGGGAACCATATCGATGTGGGCTAACTATTAAATGAATATGTTAAGTTACATACTATAAAGGTTAAATAATTCTAGAATGATTGATTTGGATCTATTACGCCACTATTGTTTGAGTCTAACCGTTGTAGGGTTAGGTCTTTTATTTGAAAGATTATTTAAGTTTTGTTGCATGTAATTGTATGCATGAAGTAGTTAGTTGGTATTAGTAGGGGTTCTTCATCAACTGATGACATGGTGAGGTGGGAATCCTAGGAGAGTCTATGAAGTGCCATAGAGGATTCGATGCACTCTTTAGCGGTGTATATTCGTTTGAGCTTGAGTATATGTGATCAGATCGGTCGGTAGTGGACATGAGCAATTACTTAGAGGACCCATAACGATTCTTGTTGGATGGGTGTAGAAGGTAGTATTGGGCCCCTACTACTGAAAGCATAGGATCCATACTCGAATTGAGGAAAATATTTTGGGATTCTAAGGAGTTGATTAAGGGTAGATTGTATGGTTCACATCCATGTTTCATTCTAATGTGTTTCTGACTTATTTGGTTTTATCGATTATGGTTGTTCAAGATATGGAAGATCATGATGAATTGCTTAGGCCTCAGTGGCCATGTTAGTTTGGTTTTGAATGATGCAAAACTAGATTATTTATTTGATTTTCAGGTCTCGGGGCCTTGCTCGGGGTAGTTCCAATTGAGTCGCGGGACTTAAGAAGGAACTAATTGTGATTAATGATGATCGACTTGAGGATTGTAGCCAGAGGTTGAATGATTGATAGATGGATTGGGATGTCACTATCCACAATAGATATTATGTTCTTCTAGCTTTTTATGTTGGTCTCAGGGAGCTAACTGTCGCAGTTTTAGAAGTCGGGGATTAAAAGTGTAAGTTTCGGATTGGTTTCGTAAATGAAGGCAGGGACTACATGATAAATTGTTGGGACTTAATTTGAAGAGATTTTGGAGGCTAAGGGGTTGATGATAACATATGGACTTCATCTGAAAATAATATGTAGAGGAGGGGTTGTTAGGTAACCGGTGGACTTAAAATGAAAGGAATTATAGGAGCAGGGATGTAATGGGTAAATATAGGAGTTGTTTCGAAATAATTGTTGGAGGGAGGGACCATAGTTGTCATTATGGAAATAAGTTTGGAAAGGTGTCGGGTATATAAACCTTCCGCGAACCCTAACCCTAAGGAGCATGTTACAACCACCACTCTCACTCATTCGACTTCCGGCGCCACACCACCACGAACCTGTTGCCGCCGCTATCTCCGGTCCAATGCCACCATAGGTTGCCGTCGGTGAAGGCGAGAAAGCTGAAGACCGACGTCGGGGCAAGTGTTACTGTCATTCCTAGCCGACGACGTTGTTGTCGGTGTTTGTTTCGTCTGTCTCCCGGTGTCATCGTCGCTCTAATTGCCGATGAGGTTCACGAACATCTCACCGCTACTGCTGCTGCTTTACTCAGTGGGTTTCACACTACCATTTTCTTTCTCCAATTCTTTCCGACGTCGTATCGTTGTTGCCATCCCGAGCAATTACTTCCTCACTCGTTCTCTTGTTACATCACAAACCGCCGTTGTGTCACGGTTGTGCCGCTTGTGTTGTTACTGCCATCGCCAAATGCCACTAGGTGGGTGGCTGGATCCATTTGCAAGCAAGAAAACATGTGTGTGTATTTATGTTGTAGTGTGTGTTATGTGTGTGGCTTGAAACCGAGAACAACCACCACCACTACCGTGAGGTGGTGGCTACCACCATGTACCATCACCGACCACCACAAGGGTGGCTATGTTTGTGTGTGTGTTTATCTTAGGGTGTGTATGTTATTTGGGATTTGCATTGTAAAATTTGTAACCGCATCAGAATAATCAAAAGAAAAACTCGTAACCACCCTCGTGAGGTGGTGGCTGCCGTCTCCTTCCGCTACCAGCTGTCGTGTTCGGTGACGGTGTGATTTTGCTTGTGTATAGTTGCTTTCGGGATGCTTGGAAAAAAACGGACTAGAACCATAACCACCACCGTGAGGTGGTAGCCGCCGTCGTGATCCGCTGTTGACCACCACTACTCGAGGTGGTAGTGGGTGGTGCCCGACTTATAAAATCCTAATGGACCTAAAAACTTAGCTTTTGGGCATAATTGGTTTGTGATGGGTTAAAACCCCTAATTAGGGTTTAGAAAACTTTAATTTTGACTTGGGTTGTGGTGACTTGGTAAGGCATGTGGAAGATATGGTGGATAACCTATTGACCCATGTTCAAATCCTGGCACCACTCAGCCCTTGTGGCCATGGAGGTTCGCCTGCAGTGACTCCAGGGCATGAGGCAAAGCTTTATGTTTGCAGCGGGGGATTAGTCGGTGTGCGAAAGCTGGCCCGGAAAGCCTCGTTAGGGAAGTTCCCTTTCCAAAAAAAACTTTAATTTTGGGAATTACTGGTTTGGACTTATCGGGGCCCGCATTTTGGACTGTTGGAATGGAATTTTGAATTTCACCCGATCAGACCATGTGAGTTATCTAGTAGAGTGATGGAATTAATGGGTTAAGTGAGAAACACTTAACCTTAATTGTCATTTCATGTGAAAACCCTAATTGTGTTGGGTTTAGAGTTGGGCCTTTCTATTGGGCCTAGATGTCTGGACTCTTGATGGGCCAACTATTAACAAGCGTATGGACTAGAATATTTGAATTAAGCTTTAGGATAAGGCCCATTGTACAGGCTTGGGGCCAATTTGGAAAATTAGGCCATAGATGGGCCATAGTTGGGCCTTGATGATTATGAGATATTGGACCATTGGATGCCAAGTGTTAGACTAATAATAAATAGTTGGGCCTTAGGGTAAGACCATGTAAAGGTTTGGGCCCAATTTGTAAATTTAGGTCATATGTTGGGCTTTGGTTCATTGTTTGACCTTTAGGCATTTGGATTGGGCCTTGAGCTTGAATCAAGTTAAGATAGGGGTAAAGTAGTCTTATACCCCAAGCATGGACTTATGGTTATGTATTGGAACTCAATTATTAATTGGGTGTTATTTTGATGTTGACAGATTCGGGAATATGTCATCCAGCAGCTAGGGTTTTGTCCACGGGAGTTCAGCAGTATGAGGTGAGTTTTCCTCCAGTAGGAATGGGTCGAAGGCACCAATTCCGGCCCATTTTATGTATGCTAGTGTATGCCAAACTTAGGTCCGATGTCGGGGATATCCCGATGTAGCTTATATGTTCCGGGCTTTAGTCCGATGCCAGGGCGGTCCCAAGAAGCGTTTAGGTATGCTTGACGTCTTTGTGATTCTTGCATGTTATGTGTTATGTGTTTCGGGCTTCGGTCCAATGTCGGGGCATGTGCGATGCATGTTAGCTTATATGTTATATGTCATGTGTTCTGGGATTCGGTCCGATGCTAGGGCAAGCCCGATGAATGTTGATATCCTTATGTTATGTGCTTATGATATGTTGTACGTATGTTGGGGCAAGCCCGATGCCGGACGAGGCCCAATGTTAGACGCGGTTTGATGCCGGGGTAAGCCTGATGTCAAGTTCGTCCCGATGCAGCTGGGTGGAGTCCTAAAGTTATGTTATATGTTATGTGTATGGTATGTGGTAGTTTAGGGAGACTCATTAAGCTTCATGCTTATAGTTTTCAGTTTTGGTTTCAGGTACTTCAGGTAGCAAGGGAAAGAGCTCGGGATGACTGCATGGCATACGCCACAGTTTTTAGCCTAGGATATTTTAGACTCAGATATTTTGATACATGGTTTTGATACAATATTTTGATATGATGTTTGGGATACACTACATATGATTTTATTATGTTATTTTATGAGTTATTGGTTTTTCTATAATGATTGAAAACGAAATTTTTGGACTATATTTTTTTGGATGTTACAAGTTAGGATCAGAGCCTTGGTTTGAGGGATTCGGTCACACTTTCGGGTGTGTCTGAACTCCAACTAAGGAATTGATATAGAAATTTTCAAAAGGAAACCTTTTTATAAATATGATTTTGATAAAAAAAAAAAGAATTTTAGAAAAAGCAAAAAGAACTTTGAAAAAGAGAAAAGGGTGTGGTGTATGCAATCAGTCGAGCTCAAGTAAGTACTCCCAAATTACCCATACAAGTTTATTTTATGATATGTTTATTAGAACTGCATGCTAGATTAGGACTAAGGATCTAGGAAGGATTCCTTATGTGCATATTATATGTGTCTCAGCTTTATGAGAACTACATGTTAGATTATGACTAACGATCTAGGAAGGATACCTTATGTGCATGTTATATGTGTATCGACTTTATGAACTGCATGCTAGTATAGATTAATCAGTGATGGCATGAATGAGATATGCTTGATTATTGTAACGACCCAATTTTTCAAAGAAAATTTTAATTTTAAGTTATGCAAACACATTTTCATCGTTTAAGAAATCCAATCGTAATTGTTTTCAAAACATATATCAAATACAACTTTTAATCCAAATATCAGAGTGTCCATAAAAACACATGGGAGAGAGTGCACGTCGCACTATCACACCTTGCCTTTGCCCTTAGGATCTGAAGTACCTGAAACAAATCTACAACCTGTAAGCTAGTGCTTAGTGAGTTTCCCAGATCATACCACACACAATACACTTATAAAAGCTACATATAACACATAACCTATGCAGACAAAAACATGTAAGGATGTTGTGGGCTCCCGCTAGGGTCTTACACCATCGTGCCATAGGCTACCCTACATGGTCTTAACCTAGGAATGCCATGGGCTACCCCACATGGTCTTACATCTAATGTCATGGGCTACCCCACATGGTCTTTACCTAGGACTGCCATGGGCTACCCTAAATGGTCTTACATCTAATGTCACGGGCTCCCCCCGGGGTCTTCCATGCAATAACACTTAATCACATAGCATATCAAATCACAGAAATGACTAACACATATACCATAATCATATAATGGGTCGGCCTTGGTTCCTTAGACCCATAGGTATGGTGAGAAGACTCACCTCTCGAATACTGAACTGGTAAGCAGAAGTTAAATATGTCCCATACGCCGCTCCTTCCTAACTGCCTAAAATCAATCAGTGATTAACTTAACACCATCCCATAATTACTCTCAGTTCAACCCTGGTAAAAGTCAAGGTCCTTATTCAAGGTCAATAATCCATGTTGACTTTGACTCGTCGAGTATAGCCAGCCACTCGTCGAGTCCTCGCATAAGTCGTTAACTCACCGAGTCACTAGAGTGACTCGTCAAGTTCCCTAATGTTTGCGGCTGCAAACTCTCAACTGCAAACTCTTGACCAAGAACTCATGCCACCCACAAACCCTGAATCAAAAACGGTTAAACCTTACTCAACTTGTCGAGTCCGCCAAGGGACTCGACGAGTTCCTTCAGTCATCCCAAAGTTCGGCCTTTCCAGAGGGATCTAAGGCCCCAAAATTCAGATCCAACTTCTCCTAATGAAGATACCACGTAAAGTTGCAAACTTTACGTGCACGCATGGTCCTCTAAAGCTAAAACGCCAAAGCTAGACTTCAAACAAGGTTCTTGTGCAAGGGAAGGGCTGAACTACATAAAGGGGGCAACTTTATGTCATTGAGGACCTAAAAAGGTCCAGATCTGGGACCATAAGTCCAAATCCAAGCTTGACTCCATTTCTTTCCAACAATGGTCATTTACTTCCAAGGAGATCTAGACAACTAGAGGTCAAGGTCATGACCTTTTACCTTGGAATGATGGCTAATATGATGTAGATGTTGGATCTATTGCCCCTCTCCTATTTCCTTCTCCTTCAACCTCCACAAATCCTCCAAAAATACTCACAAAGGCTCTTAATTTCACTCAAGGGTGTTTACAACCACAAACGACTTTTTGTTGGGAGCTAAGGTGCTAGGGGAGGCCACAAGAGTAGTTAATGATCTTTATATAGGGCCAGACCCCGAAATTAGGGTTTTCTCTTTACAGCTCCAACTCGCCGAGTTGGTCCCGATCTGCGCCCCTGATTAATGCCCCTACTTGACGCATTGGACTCCCAACTCGCCGAGTCCATGCACCAAAAACCCTGAAATTAACTAAATCAAATAATACTTGGAACATGTGTTACAATTATGTTTACTCGATCCTCGAATGCTGCTTGCTTTGTGCTTTTAGGATTTTTAGTTATCTTTTACTAACTAGTAAATGAATATGTTAAGTTACATATTGCAAGGACTAAATAATTTCAGAAGGTTAGGTCTAGCTCTATTGCGCAGCTCTAGTTTGATTCCAACCGTTGTAGGGTAGGATCTCTCATTCAAAGAATTTTCTATTCTTAGTGATATGTAATAGTATTCATGAGCTAGTTAGGGGGAGCTAGCAGGGACTTCTTATGAAGCTGATAGCGGAGAGTGGGTTGGTGATTACCCTAGGTCAAGCCTAGGATGAGAGTAGCAGAGAGCAGTAGTAGTAGAAGCGACTTGGTGGAGTCAAGGAAGTTTTTGAGGAAAGTACGGATATATGTGGAAGGTAGTATGGGCCCATACTATTGAAAGCAGAGGATCCGTACTAGAATCAAGGAAGGCTGAGATAAACCCAATAAACTTGTAGTGTGTGAGATCCCTCGAGTTATGATAAGTATTATGATGATTGGGATTGTATATTTCTGAGTATAGTGATGCTACGTGGTAGGCTAGATGGCAGTTGTGGTGTCGACGAGAGATCAGACTCGGACTCTGGAGCCAGGCAGCTTGATGGTCAGATGAGGAAGTTCATTCCATCTGAGAGTATGCACAGTATCACTTATCAGATTCATGTGATCTTTGGTATGATCAAGGAGGGCATTTTACGGATTTGTGATGAGAGGTTGAGTGCATTTTGCACTGAGATAATATTCATGATAGGGACGCGTACGTTGATGTTTCAGGAATTCAGAGCTTGTGAAGCTCCAGATTAACATGGGGGTTAGCGACCCCATTGTTAGCAACAGATGGTTGGCACATGTCACCAACGCTTTGCGTATCGGCCGTTGTCTCAAAAGGGGACAAGATTCAACTTAATTCATGTGTCCTGAAGGACAGACCACATGATTGATGGGAAGAGGTTGGTAGTGAGTTGGATGATGATGCGATCAATGCTATGTCATCAATGAATTTTCGACCAGATTCCGAGCAGAGTTTGCCCAGGCGATTGAGGTGCAACAGTTGGCGCAAGAGTTGTTAGATATCCACCAGATGACTGAGACTGTGGCATAGATCACTGCCAAGTCTTGGGAGAGAGCTTAGTTAGTACCACAATATACATTCGATGAGGAAATGAAGAAGGTAGGTATCAGTACATATTGCAGAATGATAGCAAGGAGATCGTGAGTATCTCGGGGTGTGGGACCCTGAATGATATGACTTTTAGAGCCCGAGAACGAGAAATTGAATTGGAGCGCATTAGGAAGAGGGAACCAGATCAATTGCTTATATAGAAGGGTCTCAGGAGGAGACCCAAGATTTCAGATCAACTTTTCAGAGGTTAGCAAGGCCAGATTCGATGCAGCACTTGCGGGAAACTGCACGGTGGAGCATTTTGTTTAAAGGGATTGAGTAAGTGTAACTCTGTGTTATCCTCTATTTATGGTTGAATTATATTTTCAAAGAGATGTCATATACCAATTGCATACCGAGAATTATAGTGGATAGTGAAAGGTCATTTCTTGAATAATTAATTCGGGAAGTATTCATCGGGTTCTTAGAAGTTGTGTGATCTTTTGGATTGGCTGGTATTGGAACACTAGTAATGGAAAGAATTGGTTTCCAGTAGATTGGTCATCGGATGGTAAGAAGAATTGAGAACCCTTCCAATATTGTGTGTTGTAAGGCATTAGTTGAATCAAAGTGGGGGAGAAACGTCCAGGGATTAAGAAGCAGGAGCAGTTTTGAAACTGGGATAAGTTTTGCATCCTTTTCAGGAAGGAAGATAGCCCAAGCGGCAGTATGGATTGAGGATAGTGTGAGTTGGAAGTTCGGAAAAACTTGCTAATGATGAGATCACATTCTCAGACTGTTGATAGTCGGCTTCATGGAATTAGGTTGGGGATTCCAGTCAGGACATGTGTTCAGTTTTGGGATGTTAGATCGTGTGTGTGTGTGCACGACGTAGGATGTGTTCGGATTGGTAATCGGCGATTCAGATAGTGTGGAAAGTGTTGTAAGACTACGAGATAGCCATAGCATTCACTAGCAGCCAGATAGTGTTAGAAAGTATTATAAGTCTACGGGTGTAGCCGTAACATTCACTAGCAGCCAGATAGTATGAGAATGTGTTGTAATTTTGCAGGTGTAGCCATAGCATTCACTAGCAGCCATATATTGTGAGAAAGTGTTGTAAGTCTGTGGATGTAGTCGTAGCATTCACTAGCAGCCCGATAGTGTGAGAAAGTGTTGTAATTTTGCGGGTGCAACCGTAGCATTCACAAGGTTGGCAGATTGTGCTAGAGTGTTGTAAGTCTGCGGGTGTAACTATAGCATTCACTAGGTTGGTAAATAGCATGATCGTGTTGTTAGAATGTGGAAGGGATAATAGTACCCTACCAGTTTGGGTGCAGCAGCGAGGGCGTGGCAAATCCACAGATTGGCTTGCGGATTTCCCCAAATGAATTAGACCTGGTTGAGCCAACGATACGGCCGTAGGAACGCCATTATAGTTATGGGATCAGGGAAGCAATGGACCATATAAGGTCGTTTGGGGTGCAAGGGTACCTTATAGTCATGTAGCAATCACTTTTAACCTTGGAATTGGTGACATTAGGACTCGAAATATGGACCCGATCAGTTAGATCAAAATGTTGTTAGAGGAATAGTGGTAAGATAACTAGTGGTAGTTACTGACAAAAGAGGATTTTGTTCGAAAGTCGTGTGGGGATGACTGTGTGGGAGTTCTTTTAACTCAGCAGTCAGGCCAGAACCCGGTATTTCAGATGACTGACGAATGAATTGAGACTAGGAAGGTCTCAATAGATTTTGGAAAGTAGCCATGTAGCAGCATGCTATTTCAGGTAGTTTCAGTGTTTGGACAGTGTTAGTATTTGCGTTTAGGTTGCAAGTATGAATGGAATAATAGATTGCTTGGGTTATTCTAAGTGACATGCAAGGATAACTAGGTTTGTGATCCTGTTTTATAGTGGGAACCATGAGTTATCAGAAGTTGAGTAGTCAGTTGAGGGATAAGTGGATTAGGTTCAACAATAATGATTCAGTATGAGCGGTTTGTCAGGGAGTCAGACCACCTTGAGACTATAGATTTCAGACTGAGTAAATGTGATCTTGTTGCAAGAAATTCGTTCAATTATGGGGTTTATAACCCTACGAGGGATGGTTTAGAATGCCTTGGGAAGGTCGGGGCTATACTCAGGGTTGTGGCCATGTTACTTGAGTGGTTTAGCGTGTAAGGAATGGTAAGGAATGATTTTGAGGACGAAATCTAATTTAAGTGGGGGACAGTTTTCACACCCCATTTATTAAATAAATAAATGAATAGTAGCCCTAAAATCAATAATTATATAGCAAGGTGTTGGTCTCGTGGAGCTAATTGTCACAATTTTAGAAGTTGGGGGTTAAAAGTGTAAGTTTTGAATTGGTTTCGTAAATAATTATGAAGGCATGGACTACATGATAAACTATTGGGACTTAATTTGAAGAGATTTCAGAGGCTAAGGGGCTGAATGGTAACATATGGACTTCTTTTGAAAAAATTTTGTTGAGGAGGGGCTGTTAAGTAAAAATGAATGGAATTATAGGAGTAGGAGTGTAATGGATAAATATGGGAGCTGTTTTGAAATTATTTTTGGAGGGAGGGATCATAGTTATCATTATGAAAATAAGTTTGGAAAGGCGTCAGATATATAACCCTTCCGGGAACCCTTACCCTAAAGAGCATGTTACAGCCGCCACTCTCACTCCTTCGACTTCCGGCGCCACACCACCACGAACCTGCTGCCGCCGCTATCTTCGGTCCAATGCCACCACATGTTGCCGCCAATGAAGGTGGGAAAGCTGAAGATCGACATCGGGGAAAGTGCTACTGTCGTTCCCAGCCAACGATATTGTTTCCGGTGTGTGTATCTTCAGTCTCCCAACGCCATCGTCGCTCCAATCGTCGATGAGGTTCATGAACGTCTCTCTCTGCTGCTGCTACTTTACTCGGTATGTTTCACACTACCATTTTCTTTCTCTAATTCTTTCTGATGTCGCATCATTGCTGCCGTCTCGAGCAATTACTTTATGTGCTCCGGTCTCCGTCCGCCTCACCCATTCTCTTGTTACATTAAAAATTATCGTTGTGCTGCCATTGTGTCGCTTGTGTTGCTGTTGTCATCGCCAAACGCCACCAGGTGGGTGGTTGGATCCATTTTCAAGCAAGAAAACATGTGTGTGTATTTCTGTTGTAGTGTGTGTGGATTGTTTGGACGGAAAACTGAGAACAACCACCACTACTACCGTGAGGTGGTGGCTACCACCATGTGCCACCATCAGCCACCACAAGGTTGGTTGTGTGTGTATGTGTGTTTATCTTAGGGTGTTTGTGTTATTTGGGATTTGCAATGTAAAATTTGTAATCGCATCAGAATAATCAAAAGAAAAACTCGTAACCACCGCCGTGAGGTGGTGGTTGCCTTCTCTTGCCACCACTAGCTGCCGTGTTGGGTGGCGGTGTGCTTTTGCTTGTGTATAGTTGCTTTTGGGATGCTTGGACAAAAATGGACTAGAACCATAACCACCATCGTGAGGTGGTGGTCGCCATCGTGAGCCGCCGTTGACCACCACTACCCGAGGTGGTAGTGGGTGATGCCTGACTTATGAAACCCTAATGGACCTAAAGACTTAGCTTTTGGGCCTAATTGGGTTGTTATTGGTTGAAAACCCAAATTAGATTTTTGAAAACCCTAATTTTGGGAATTTTGGTTTGGACTTATCGGGACCCGCATTTTGGGCCATTGGAATGGGATTATAAATTTCACCCGATCACACCATATGAGTTATCTAGTAGAGTGATGGACTTAATGGTTTAATTGAGAAACACTTAATCCTAATCATCATTTCATGTGAAAACCCTAATTGTGTTGGGTTTAGAGTTGGTCCTTTCTGTTGGGCTAGATGGGTGGACTCTTGATGGGCCAACTATTAACAAGCATATGGACTAGAATATTTGAATTAGACTTTAGGATAAGGCCAATTGGACATGCTTGGGTCCAATTTGGAAAATTGGGCCATAGATAGGCCATAACCGGGCCTTGATGATTATGAGATATTGGACCATTGGATGCCAAGTGTTAGACCAAGAATAAATAGTTGGGCCGTAGGGTAAGGCCATGTGTAACATCCCGGAATAGCAAGAGTAGTGTTGAAGGGCTAAAAGTGTAAATCTTGTAGGGCGACTCGGCGAGTCCATGGATGGACTCGGCGAGTAGAGTTGCGACTTTGGTTGCGTGTCAAGTGACCTACTCGACGAGTCCAAAGATGGACTCGGCGAGTAGGTGCTGGGTGAAGAAAACCCTAAACCCGGGGAATGAGCTCTATATAAAGACCACTATGTTTCCTCCACAGTCTCCTTGATCCCCCTTGAGTCCTAGAAACCCTAATTTCGTGGAGGAACCCCATTGTTGAGAAAATTGGAGCTTGGAGAGGTGTTTGTTGAAGAAATCTTGAAGGAGAAGAGGCTTGGATCAAAGGGCTTTGCTTGGATTCGAGTTTCATTGCTGTTGGGGCATTCTTTGGAGGTAATATTTCGTTCTTGGGCTGTGTTCTCTTAGATTCTCATTTTGGGGTTGTGTGTGAAGCTTAGTTGTGTGGCATCTTGAGCTTGAAGGATGGATCTAAGGTTGCTACCTCAAATCTAGAGTGGAGAAGATCTTAAGAGCATTAAAGCCCCTGTTCTTGTGTTGTTAATGGAGCTATCATGTCCCAAACCTTAGTTCTAAGGTGAATAAGGCCTAGATCTCTTTGGATTCACTGAAAGTTTTCCACTTTACGTGATGGATGGATTGTAGGAGGTTGGATCTATGTTTTGGATCAATTGCATGGCGTGGAGTGCTTCTGAATTGATTCAGACCGGTGCTACTCGGCGAGTCACATGGGTGGACTCGACGAGTTGCTTGAAGATGGCCTGGAACTCAGCGAGTTGGAAGAACAACTCGGCGAGTAGGTTGAAGACAGCCTTAGACTCGGTGAGTCTGTTCTTGGACTCGGCTAGTCTTGTCGAAGAGTCCCAATATTTCCTGGTTGAGTCGAGAATCGGTGAGTCAAGGGATGACTCGGTGAGTTAGGTGCGAGTGGACTCAGAGTTGTTGGACTCGTCGAGTCTTGGGGTGACTCAGCGAGTTGGGTCACGGATGGAGGGAAGTTCTGAGCATAGGGACTCGGCGAGTCATCGGGTTGACTCGGCGAGTAGGGTCAGTCAGGGGTTGACTTTGACTTTGTCCAAGGTTGACCAGTTGTCTTCCAGGGGTATTTTGGTGTTTAAGGGTATTTATTGAATTGAATGTTTTGGTGTTCAGTGAAGGAGTTCGTGTCAGAGTTGGAGCAGCGGGATCTTATCCTTTCAGCCGGCAGTTTCGAGGTGAGTTATCCTCACTATATCAACAGGGTCTAAGGCACCAAGGCCAGCCCTTATCGGATTGTGATCCGGGTAGTTTTTATTATTTTGTTGTTGTGATATACTTGCATCCTGAGAGTTAGGACGGTATATGCTAGATACCTGATCGAGATTGGTATCCTGAGAGATAGGGAGATGCTATGCTAATGACCTGTTAGGTCGGTATCCTGCTTAGAGTATGTTATGCTATGTGATCTGCTAGATCGGCTTGTTTGAATGTGAACTGTTATATGATTATATGTTTATGTGTACATGGTTGTTTGGACTGGAGATGGGTTGAGGCGGTCCTGCTTTGTGTTGTAAGCCAAGATACTCAGGGCGGACCGGTTGTTCCGAAGGCCCAACGAGCGGTCTGGATATGCTGTAGGCCCCACGCGGGCGGACCAGACGTGCCGAGGCTCGGAGAGTGGACCAGGCCGACTGAAGGCCCGATGCGGGTGGACCAGTCATACTGTAGACTCAGAGAGTGGACCAGGTGAGTTGAAGGCCCAGTGCGGGCGGACCAACCACACTGTAGTCACGAAGGACATGACTAGACTCGGAGGATGGATCCGGTGGACTGAAGGCCCGATACGGCGGACCAGTCACACAGTTGACCCGGTATGCATGGTTGTTCTATGTTCTGTTATGTTATGTGTGTTTCATATGTTATGGGCCGGAAGGCAATATGTTTTGGACTGGAAGGTTGTAGCCTGGAAGGGCGTATATGTGGTTGGTATCTTGGGGGTATCTCACTAAGCTTTCGGGCTTACAGTTGTGGTTTAATGTTTTTCACGTTCTTCAGGAAACTGTGGCAAGGCGAAGGCGTGATCGTACCGCTCCTCATGATTTTGTAGCAACGTGATTCTGGGAATACACTAAATGATTTGTATTGAAAACCTTTTGTAAACAATTTAATGAAATCGGGTTGTTTTTGAAAAATTTAAATTAGTTGTATTTTTCGGTCGTTACACCATGTACAGGTTTGGGCCTAATTTGGGCTTTGGTTTATAGTTTGACCTATGGGCCTTTGGATTGGGCCTTGATCTTGAATCAAGCTAATATGGGGGAAATTAGTCTTTTACCCCCAAGCATGGACTTATGGTTATGTATAGGAACCCAATTACTAATTGGGTGTTATTTTGATGTTGACAGATTTGAGAATCTGTCATCCAGCAGCTAGGGTTTTGTCCACGGGAGTTCAACAATGTGAGGAGAGTTTTCCTCCAGTATGAACGGGTCGAAGGCAGCAATGTCGGCCCGTTTATGCATGTTAGCGTATGCCGAACTTAGGTCCGATGCCGGGGATAACCCAATGTAGCTTATATGTTCCGGACTTTAGTTCAATTCTAGGGCAGTCCCGAGAAGCGTTTAGGTAAGCTTGACGTCTTTGTGATTCTTGCATGTCATGTGCTATGTGTTCCGTGCTTCGGTCCGATGTCGGGGCAAGCCCAATGCATATTAGCTTATATGTTATGTGTCATGTGTTTCGGGCTTCGGTCTGATGTCGGGGCAAGCCCGATGAATGTTTATATGCTTATGTTTATGTGATTGTGTTGTGTGCTTATGATAGGTTGTATGTATATCGGGGCAATCCCGATGCTGGGCGAGGCCCGATGCCAGACGCGGTCTGATGTCGGGGTAAGCCCAATGCTGGGCAGGAACCCGAAGCTGGGTAAGCCGATGTCGGGTTCATCCCAATGCAGCTGGGCGGAGTCCCAAAGATATGTGGTAGTTTGGGGAGACTCATTAAGTTTTGTGCTTACGGTCTTCAGTTTTGGTTTTAGTTAGTTCAAGTAGCAAGGGGAAGAGCTCGGGATGACTGCATGGCACACACCACAATTTTCAGCCTAGGATATTTTAGACTCTGATATTTTGATTTTGATACATGGTTTTTATACAGTATTTTGATATGATTTTTGAGATACATGACATGTGATTTTATTATGTTGTTTTATGAGTTATGTGTTTTTCTTTAATGATTGAAAACGAAAATTTTGGACTATATTTTTAGGATTTTACAGTTATGTTCGGTTAGCGTCAATGGGGATGCTGATTGGGTTCCTACAAGTCAGTGTGTAACGTCCCAAAAATACAGTCTAAAATTTTCTTTTTAAACATTAGTTAAATCATAATTGTCCAAGAATAAATAAATTCTAACATAATTCAGAGTGTTAATTCCAAAACATATTCCCATTATCAGATTAAAACATCCCACGCTGACTAATCAGTGGTGTGTGCCATGCGATCATCCCGAGCTCTTTCTTCCGCTACCGTAAGTACCTGAAACCAAAACTAAAAACCGTAAGCACAAATCTTAGTGACTTCCCCAACCTCCCACATACCCTGCATAATCACATACTGAATATATTGGGCCACGCCTGCTACTTCAGGCCTTGCCCGCTACATCGGCCCCGCCAATAAGTATAAACTATCATGTAAACCGATCCTTGGGCACCCACCCGCTAACATTAGACATTGGTCTTGAATATCATACAAGTATACAGTGCCTAGGGCTAACCCCTGGCTCTTCCTACTCATATCTACATGGGCCGGCATTGTGGCCTTAGACCCATCCACACAAAGGGAAAACTCACCTTGCACTGCTGAAGCTCTGACTGATACCCTTCTTACTGCTATCTGATAACTCTCCAACCGTTGCTCCAATAGCTCCCCGAGCTTCAATATCAATATAACACTTAGTCCCAAACTGACCTCTAGAAGTCAAACTAAGTAAACCCTGGTCAAAGTCAAAAGTCCTGGTTAAAGTCAACCTTCCAGGTTCACCTGACTCGGCGAGTCAGCCTATTGACTCGTCGAGTTCATGAATTCAGAATCCCCCACAATCACGACTTGACTCGCCGAGTCACCCCAAGACTCATTGAGTCCTTCAACTTCTGAGTCCTAGTCTTGGTTCTGACAAACCCACTAAGTCACCGCCTTAACTCACTGACTCGACTCGCATCCAGAAGAGGTTAGGGTTTCGACCCGACTCACCGATTCCAAGAACAGACTCGCCGAGTTCACCTTCATCATTTTCATTCTGTCAATTTCAGTCCATTCCATTGCTTCCCAATTGTAGATCTGGACTCCTAAGGCTAGCATCACGCGTAAAGTTGCTAACTTTACGTGCATGCAAAGGGTTATGAAGCTAAAACACCAAATCCAAGCAAAAATGGTGGTCTATGACATATAATGGAGCCATGGATGGAAAAAGCTAACAACTCTAAGCTTCTAGAACCCAAAAGTACTCAGATCTAAAGTCTTCTTTGTCCTCAAAGGCACAATACTTAGATTGGCCTTGTAAATGGCCCAAAAGTGACAAAATCTAACTAGGAAAGGGGATCTAAATGAGTAACAGTCAAGGTATGAGCTTCATACGTTCAAATGATCTGAAATATCACACCATCTCTGGATCTACTGCCCCTTCTTGAATCACCAAAGGTTCATTTCTTCCTTCTAGCTTCAAATCACCCAAAAATGGCAAAGAAAGCTTGAGATAACTTCAATGGAGGCTTAGGGTTTCGAGAGTAGGTAAAGGGAGTGATGGAGGTTGGGGTGGAGGCCTGAAATGATGCTCAAATAGGGTACCAAGTCCGGAAATTAGGGTTTCCCAACCCATACATGACTCGCCGAGTTAGTCCCTCCGACTCGTCGAGCCGGTCACTTAAATATTGACGCGGAACCCGCTCCGACTCGTCGAGTTCACCTGTGGACTCGACGAGTTGACGCCTTTGACTTAGGGTTTTCCTTTTCTTTCTTGGTCTTTCGAATTCCGGGTGTTACAACTGTCCCCTACTTCTACTAGTCTTCGTCCTCGAAGTCTGCTATGACCAGCTGTCATGAAATATGTTCTCGACACTTGATGTGTGTAAAACCAACTAGTTTTAATCCTACTAACTTAAACACAAAGACAAACACACGAAAGGCAGTGTACCTATCGATTAGCAATTTAGTTCAGGTAAGTAGGGTATCGAACACAGGGAACGGTAAACAATTAAAATAGATGCTAATATTATCTAAATAAAACAAGTAATAGAAAGGGGGTTTTCTCTAGTTTTGCGAGACTAGAAACTTAAACAATTAACTAAAACTTAAACTAAGAAACTAAGAGCTAAGCAAATAAAAATCAACTAAATTCAATGATTAAAAAGGCCTTCTGTTTAGGTTCGAATCATTTGTTCCCATGGATGATTTTATGGTAAATATATCGGATTAATTCTTCATTGGTTACCGACTAAAGTGATTAGATTCACATTCGCTATAGCTAATCCTTAGAAAACATATTAATTCAAGCAATGGCCAGTTGTCTAAATTAATGAATTTCCTAGTTTGTTGATTCGGGTTTAGAAAGACTTGTAATTAGCTAATCAAATTGGTGATTCAATTAACCTCTTGTTGATGGTGTATCACACAAGCTCACACATTAACTTACCTATCTTCAAGTTAATTCTAGTTTCACATTCGTTATTCCTAGACATACAACTATGTGGTCACGTAAATCATATGAAATTAGCAACTAAGAGATGTTCATACAACTTAATTACTAATTTATTAACAGAATAATAGTTATTGTTAACACATAAGGTTCTTTAACAAGCTTAATAAAATATAATCACCAATTAAAATTAATCCTAATCAAATAACCAATCCATGTTCAAAAATTCATCTACTTAAACAGAAGTTATGAGTTTTTAGCTCATGATTATAGTAGAAACAAGCACAAAAACGAAATCAATTGGTAAAAATATAGTTCAAACAAGAGATTAGGTAAGAGTAAACTTGATTTTGACTTGATTCTCCTTAAAATTGAATGTAGGGTTGATTCCTTTGCTTCCCACGCTCCAACAGCACCTTTAGTCGACAATTGGCCTCCAAGGGTTCATCTATCTGCTAGGGTATCGATCTGAAAGTCCCTTTATATAGATTTTCACAAAACAGGGGCTACTCGGCGAGTTTAGTGACCTACTCGGCGAGTCCATCACCTAAAACCGTGTACGGCAAGTCAGCGCGTCCAGAATCGCGAAACTTCTGACCAACTCGGCGAGTAATCGGCCCTACTCGCCGAGTAAGTTTCGAATCAGCATTTTCTCAAAACACGAAAGTCGTTTGAAATTGTGTCTACTTTTCAGAACATTTTGCATCTTGTCAATCGGAGTTACGGTTCATGAGATATGGCCAAAACACTGACGAGGGGTCAAGCTGTCCAGCAACATCCTTCTTTCTTCAAAATCCAATATCCAAGCCTCCAATCGCTAGTTCCGCTTCCTTTTCCTTCCGAGCATGTCATTATTGCTGAAAAATGAAATTATACTAATTAAGCACCTTTTGTTCATTAAATGAGATAAAATCAACATAAAGTATTAAGATAATGCATGAAGTTTATAACTAAATATGCCCATATCAAAATACCCCACACTTGACTTTTGCTTGCCCCCAAGCAAAACTGAATTTTGGTATACTAATATTACATAAGACAATCCCAATCAAACCCAGCCATTATGCCAAGACCGCAATGCATGCATTTGTGTCTAAAATTTTCCTAATAACCCCCCATACTCCAAATACTCACAATCCTCATAAACATTCGCCCACTTTTTCCGAACAATGCTCATTTTAGGCATCCCTCCGAATCCATCCTCAGAAAACCTCTTAACCTCAAGGTATTTTTGGTTGAGCAACCCAAGCATACATAATCTAGAAAATTACAATTTATGATACCACTATGGAGCTCTTTGGAATTCTTCACTTCTTTGACATTTGATCTTTAATTTCTATGAATTCACCACCTTTGTTGTTTGATTTTTTTGTATCTTCAACTTTTTGAATTTCTTCGGAATTTTCGATCTTCTACTTTCATACTTAACTTTGATGCTCCAAAAATTCTTCAAACTTTTTCTTGTAATTCTCTCTCTTTTTATTTTAACATGTAACTCACTTTTTTTTTCACTCAAAACCTACATGCTTAAGCAAGGGCGCTCAACTTCAACCTTTATTGGTTAACGATAATAATTTTCCTGGATACATTTCTGGTACACGATGCTAAACATATTGTATCCTTCAAACTAAGCGAGGTCGTGTTTTTGTCCCATGATTTCACTGGAATAAGGAAGCCACAAATGCACTAGAACGTATATTGGCTCAACTAAACATTTGGGTCTTCATGCAATCATCAAATATAATACTAGCATGATCCCTAATTGCTTTACCAAAATTTTCTAAATTAGCCCTAGCAATTTTCATGCAAAATTTTCAAAATTTAACTAAAATTTTAACTAATGTAACCAACCCCCTACGCCACACTTAATTTATGCAATGTCCCCATTGCATATTATGCATGATAAAGAACAATAAAATAAAGAGGGAATTAGAACAAACTCCCCTGAGATAGTAGTTGCGAGGTTGAACTTCTTCATTTAAAGCTCCATCTTCAGCTGACTTTAGACATAGGAACAACTCATCCATGCATTGGGTGTCATTCGTCTCGTGCGGTTAACAGCTCCAAATATGTGGGAAAAAGCATCTTGGAAATGCTCGGAAATGAACTTAAAAAATATAGACAATGCCCATGTCGAATGGAATCAAATCGCCAATCTTGAAGGTAAGAGAAAGAGTAACTCGCCGAGTTGAATCGCTATACTTGCAGAAATCGTGATTTTTCGCTTGGACTCGTTGAGTTAGTATTATGCACTCGACGAGTTCTTGACTCTGATCATGTATTTTCTTCTTTCTGCCTCAGCTTTAATTTTGTGTTCAAGGAGAGTATCAAGGTAATACTACTCCTCATTTTATTCAGGGACGAGACTCTTGTTAATCAAATATAAACATCGGACTCAACATATCGCTCAAAGTCTTCTAATCTTCTCGTAAACGACTCAACCCCTCACTTTAATTCCCTTACGCTTTGAGAATTCGCTCTAATATCACCCTAGCTTCTGAAAAGATCAAAAACAAATACCAAGTAATAATAAAAATAAATCAAAATAAAAATCCTAAATTATCCTAATAAACTAAAAGTTTAAAAAGAAAAAGAAAAGCAAACTCTAATGACGGGTTGCCTCCCGCAAGCGCTTCTTTTTGTGCGAGTCTTTAGCTGGACTCTCAACTTAATAAACTTCTAATAAATTCGATGCTCATCCATCCATTGCATTAAATATTTTCTTTGGATCAATTTGTAAAATTCGACTCTTTGCTTCAAAAATTGGCCAAAAAAGCTTGAATTCATGAAACCCAAGAATATTGACAAGGGTTGGAACCGGTTGGATACTAATAAAAAATGGATCTTGATTTAGAACTTTCTCCAAAGTTGGAATCGTCACCCCATGCTTCGAAACACAAACCGAAAATACAAGGGGCCATGTCGTGGTAATGGTCAAACCACAGCTTGGTTCCTGCAACTCAAGTTGTTTTTATTCTTCATTCGAACTCTCTGCTAGCAACCTTTCCAGCTCCTCCAAATCTCTTTCTGGATTAAATTCTTCATCTTGTAACTTTAGCTCTTGTGACTCAAATTGTTCTTGATCGTTAGACAAGATGTTATCTAACCATCTATCAAAATTCTTCAAATCATCATCTGAGTCATAGTCCTCATCTTTTTGCTCATTTACCTACTTCCTCAAGAAAAGCATCAAAAGCATCGAGATTTGGAAAATACATAATAAATAAAAAAAACAATAAAATAAAAATAAAAATTAAACTATATAAAAAAATCAATAAAATAAAAATGATAACCATTAGCAAATAAAATTAAATATTTGAACCGTTCCCCGGCAACGGCGCCAAAAAACTTGATGTGTGTAAAACCAACTAGTTTTAATCCTACTAACTTAAACACAAAGACAAACACACGAAAGGCAGTGTACCTATCGATTAGCAATTTAGTTCAGGTAAGTAGGGTATAGAACACAGGGAACGGTAAACAATTAAAATTGATGCTAATATTATCTAAATAAAACAAGTAATAGAAAGGGGGTTTTCTCTAGTTTTGCGAGACTAGAAACTTAAACAATTAACTAAAACTTAAACTAATAAACTAAGAGCTAAGCAAATAAAAATCAACTAAATTCAATGATTAAAAAGGCCTTCTGTTTAGGATCGAATCATTTGTTCCCATGGATGATTTTATGGTAAATATATCGGATTAATTCTTCATTGGTTACCGACTAAGGTGATTAGATTCACATTCGCTATAGCTAATCCTTAGAAAACATATTAATTCAAGCACTGGCCAGTTGTCTAAATTAATGAATTTCCTAGTTTGTTGATTCGGGTTTAGAAAGACTTGTAATTAGCTAATCAAATTGGTGATTCAATTAACCTCTTGTTGATGGTGTATCACACAAGCTCACACATTAACTTACCTATCTTCAAGTTAATTCTAGTTTCACATTCGTTATTCCTAGACATACAACTATGTGGTCACGTAAATCATATGAAATTAGCAACTAAGAGGTGTTCATACAACTTAATTACTAATTTATTAACAGAAGAATAGTTATTGTTAACACATAAGGTTCTTTAACAAGCTTAATAAAACATAATCACCAATTAAAATTAATCCTAATCAAATAACCAATCCATGTTCAAAAATTCATCTACCTAAACAGAAGTTATGAGTTTTTAGCTCATGATTATAGTAGAAACAAGCACAAAAACAAAATCAATTGGTAAAAATATAGTTCAAACAAGAGATTAGGTAAGAGTAAACTTGATTTTGACTTGATTCTCCTTAAAATTGAATGTAGGGTTGATTCCTTTGCTTCCCACGCTCCAACAGCACCTTTAGTCGACAATTGGCCTCCAAGGGTTCATCTATCTGCTAGGGTATCGATCTGAAAGTCCCTTTATATAGATTTTCACAAAACAGGGGCTACTCGGCGAGTTCAGTGACCTACTCGGCGAGTCCATCACTTAAAACCGTGTACGGCAAGTCAGCGCGTCCAGAATCGCGAAACTTCTAACCAACTCGGCGAGTAATCGGCCCTACTCGCCGAGTAAGTTTCGAATCAGCATTTTCTCAAAACACGAAAGTCGTCCGAAATTGTGTCTACTTTTCAGAACATTTTGAATCTTGTCAATCGGAGTTACGGTTCATGAGATATGGTCAAAACACTGACAAGGGGTCAAGCTGTCCAGCAACATCCTTCTTTCTTCAAAATCCAATATCCAAGCCTCCAATCGCTAGTTCCGCTTCCTTTTCCTTCCGAGCATGTCATTATTGCTGACAAATGAAATTATAAACTAATTAAGCACCTTTTGTTCATTAAATGAGATAAAATCAACATAAAGTATTAACATAATGCATGAAGTTTATAACTAAATATGCCCATATCAACACTCCTGTCTGAAAGAACACATCTCCTACCGACCATATCCATTGGCCTTCCGCCCATTTCTTCCAAAAAATAATCCCTGAAGATAAGAACCCCGAGAACACTCTAATTACCTTCAATCCTGAAAACACGGCTCTTACCCAACCGAACAACTAACTGCCCCATACAAAATCTCTTATCTATAATCATTTGGGTCACCGAACTCCCACCGGTTACTAAACCTAATCACAATCGCTTCTTCGCTCCCAACGACTCCCGAAGGAAACTTTAGCTATCTACTACTGTTCTAATTACCTTGCCACCCTTGCTCTACAAATTCTAGGATACTCGATCCCTTATCTTGACAACGAGGTCTCTACCAGGTCCCACTTGCACTACTACTCACATATCGGCCTCGCCCATGGGTCTCACCCAACTATACCTTGGAGCGGCCCCTCCCAAGGCCTCACCTCTTTAGGGTCATGAAGACCAACTCCCTAATAATTTTCTATGAACTCTCCTTTCCTGATTCTTATCATGCTAACTAGGAAATATAGGCCTCACCCAAATTCCGCTAACTAGGAGATACGGGCCCACGCCCTCACTCCTCTGACTTAGGAGATATGGGCCCTCGACCACACTCCTCTGACTTAGGTACTAACAAATGTTGCGACAAATCCGCAATCTCACTACTCTCTCCAGGCTACCTCTACTACTGACTGCCAATCCGAAGGTATCCCATGCCGGTCACTTTCACTATCTACGCCCTGACTCACTCGAACCCTACTGACAATCCTCCCACCTTGTTTTTCCCAAACCAGACATCTGCAATTGCGAAAACATGAACTCCATGCTGAGAAGTTTCCCAAACTACCAACTAGCACAACCACTTGAGCCGCCTGCCTTCCTAATGAGAATGCAAACTGATCCTGAATCCACGCTCCCTTCTGCTCCTGAATCTATATGAGAGCTCTCCCCCACTTCGATTCAACTTGATCCTTACAGTTTATTACTTGGATAGGATTTCCAACTCTCCCAACCATCCAATAACTAACCAGTTGATAACCCAATACTCACTGCTGCTATTGATCCACAACTCCATAGTATCAATTCTGATCCACCTTTGAAGATTAATATAATACTTCTTGAATCCCAATCACACACTTCCTACAATGACTACATCCTGAGAACCTACTCTAAAGGGAAACCTTCGAACTACTACTCTAACTTTCCAGGGAATGCAGATGGCATTTAATCCAAACATAAACAGGAATAATTCATATACAAATACTCATCAAAATGCGGTACCATAACAATATAATCATGAATAAAATTAATCAGGAGAGTAAAAGATACACACCTACCACATCCCGTGTTGCTCGCTGCTCCACTGTAGATAACTGAAAAGCCCTGCTCTTCCCCATCGTCACCTCATCTTGACCTTGACGGCCATCAGTGATCCTCAAAGTTGCAGGGGCAAGTGCCATCACATGTCCTGCTGGAAACAAGCTCGGACACTGAGCCTTCTTGTGGACCCTTTGACTGCAATGGAAACATCTCAGGTCTAATCCCTGGGTGGTGGTAGCAGTACAATCCCTGCTAAAATGACCAGTTCGGCCGCACTTGAAGCAGCCAGAATCACCACCACTACCACTCCTGCACGCACCCTCATGCGTCCTGCCACACCTGCCACAACGGCTGTGGCCTCGAACTGTGACATCCCCAATTTCACGGCCAGAAAAGACCGATTTTTGTTTATGCTTTATGAAAATCAGAGTACCTCTTTTAATAAAAATGTTGCAGAATTTATTCCCAGAAAAACACGATAAATATGTTATCAAAGCATTTCTGAAGAAATGTATTTTATTCATTTGAAAACATTTGGGATGTCATCATCAATACATAAACATAAGCATAAACAGAACTTATATTTATTTCACTAGTGATCTATATCTCCTTAATCTATCAGTGTAAAGCAACTTCGTATCGATATCTGTGATACAATTAAACTGAGTGGGTCAAACTTAGGAGCCTGGTGAGCTTATAGGGTTTTTACCCCACAATAAATAAATTTATTATGCTTAAACATCAAACAATCAACCCAATTACCCAATCCCCTTTATCTTATTCATTTCTTAAGGATTTACCCTAAGAATCAACTATCACTCATTACTAAGGATTCATCGTAAGGAATAGGCACGAATTCCATCGCTGCCCAAGGTTTATATTACAAGCACTAACAACTTCGATCCCCACATACTGATCCTATAGAGTGATCTTACTAGATCTAGCCTAAAGGATCGATATGAACAACCAACTAACGAAACTACTTCGGAAATTCCCTAGCAGCAAATGAGGATCGAAGAAGACATCAAATGAATGGAATAAGTTTAACCATGAACCTTTGTTCGTAAAAGAAAGAACCACCAGACAATTAAGTCAGGGGTAATTATTAATGCCTAGGTTGTGGTCTGAATATCATGAGGTATATAACCCCCAAACGCACCCTATCCAGCAATGGAAACACTGACTAATGCCTAGGCTGTGCTCTGAATATCGTGAGGTATATAACCCCCATACTCACTCCTATCCGACATTGAGAATGGAAACGCTGACTAATGCCTAGGCTGTGGTCTGAATATCATGAGGTATATAACCCACAGACTCACTCGTATCCGGCATCGAGAATGGAAACACTGACTCATGAAGCTTGTCCGATCACTTCATAAAAGAAACAAAGAATCCAAATCAAAATAAAGGTATAGGGAAAATACTAATAAAGTACTCCTGTACGCTCCCGTACCCTGACATGTAATAGTGTCAAAAAGAAGAACTAACGGATGAACACATAGTTCAAAAACACCTAATGAACATATAGTTCAAGAACACCTTATGAACATATAGTTCAAACATACCTACCGATTACAAGTCTGCTAACATTCCACTGGACTATGTAAAATAGTCTGTGGTCATTGTCTATACTCTGCTAAATGACTAGATCATGTTAAACATCGATACCTCTCATCACCTTTTAATTCATCACACATCATCTAATTCATCTAACCATGTTTTACCCAACATATTTGTAGATAAAAATACATATACAGTTTAAAACTTGTATAAACCATCTATTCAACACTCACCTTAATTAAACAATTAATATAATTACACATAGCACGTATTTAAAAAGAAAATACTTCATATATATATGTGTAAGGTGAAAGTGACTATACACTCACTTGAGTAGGTGGTGACTCAACACTCGGACAGCAGTTCGATGCTCTCAAAACAATTTTCCTTCGATAAAACCTAGTATCAATTCCACTAGGGTTTAGTCTAACGTCAACCGTGACTAATTAATAGTCTAGCTATTATTATTATTATTATTATTATTATTATTATTATTATTATTATTATTATATAAGCGTTAAGTAACACTCAATATAACTCATAATGATAGCCCAAATAATTATTTTAAGGACCTAATAACATTACTATAATTATTTGAAAGCTATATTAAAAATTGTGTAAGCGTAGCTCACTTACAGCGGATTTTAAAGAAAATCGGGCTTTATTTGGAGCAGCGTTTCGAAACCGAAAGACTCTTTTTGTCGGGACTCTGAGAGCCTCGGGGCTTCCTTAGGGTGCTAGGGGATCACATAGGCTTAGGGGAGGGTTAAAACCCTTAGAGTGAGAAAGTTTAGAGAGAAGAAATGAAGAAAGGTGTGAGATTTTCGGAATGGCTCGCATGCTAATTATATTAAGTTTTTATGACACTTAGGTCGTGAGTGTCATAAGACTCATGTCGTGAATATCATGATTCACTCCGTAGACTTGCCATTTGCGTCCCTAGCTTCGGATGGTGGCCATGACACCTCACGTTGTGAGTTTCATAAATCTCACGTCGTGAATTGGATCTTATCCTCTCGCAGCTTCTAGATTCCGAATTATGACAGAATGGCGAGAGCGTCATAATTTTCATGTCGTGAATTAGCTAGTTTAGGGTTTTTAAAAGCTAAATCTTCGGAATGCCATAACTTTTGCATACGAACTCTGTTTTTGATGTTCTTTATATCCACGCATAGGTGGAGACGTATTATATAACTTTCATTTAGATCCATAAGGCTAAAAAGTCCTCAATCTGAACTTCACTTTTTACGTCTCCCGGTGCCGTACCGGTTTTGCCGAAAAACTTCGACGAGCCATAACTCGGATTTCGGTGTTCTTTATGTGTGCGGAACCCTTGAGATATATTCTAAAACTTGGTTAAGATTATTCATTATAAATAATCTTTTGTCGAAAAGTCGTTTCGACCCCTATTATCTCTAAATTGACTAGCCCGGATCTACGGGCATTACACGAACATCCCCCGATCTCCCATCTGGCCCCTTGGGCCTCTTGCCGGAACATGTGGCTAGCTGAACCTCATTTGGATTTCTCTTCCTCTCCATCTCCAAATCAATCTCTCTCTCTGTGGCACGAGCAATCATATCCTCCAGTGTCTTGTAGTTGTACCTGCTCACAAATTGCCTGATGTCACTCCTCAACACCTCATGATATCGGGCCTTCTTCATTTCCTCATTTGCCACATACTGTGGGACAAGAATGGCTCTCTCCCTGAACTTAGCAGTGATCTCCTCCACAGTCTCTGTCATCTGTTGGAGGTCCTAAAACTCCCATGCCAATTGCTGCACCTTAATGACCGGTGCAAACTTAGCCCGGACCCTAGCTGAGAAATCACACCTTGTCATCGCGTTCAACGCAGCATCATCACCCATGGCATGAACAACCTCCTCCCACCAATCCCGCGCTCTATCCTTCAGAAGATAAGAGGCGATTCTGACCTTGTCTCCCTAGAGACACCGACTTGAACGAAAAGCGTAGGCAACATCGGCCAACCACCTGCTGCTAGCAATGGGATCCCTAGCCCCATGATAATCTGGTGCTCCACAAGCTCTGAAATCTCGAAATGTCAAGCTACGCGCCCCAACCAAAGCCATCATCTCAGTGAGAAAATCTCCCAGCTTCTCATCCAAAAGCTCTAAAATACCTTCCTTTACCATACCAAAGATCACAGGAGTCTGGTCTGGAATACTGCGTATGATCTCAGCTGAAACAAACTCCCTCATTCGCTCCTCGAGCTGCTGGGTTCCTAATCCTGAGCCTGATCCCTCCCTTGCACCTGATCCACCCACTGGTCTCTCATGCAATATCACCATGCTGAAAACATATCAGAATAAATATCAGAATACTCATCACTGTTGAGGGATCATACACACACACTACAAGTTTCCCGGTTTCATCTCGGCCTTTCCCGAATCGAGTATGGATCCTCTGCTTTCAGTAGTATGGGCCCATACTACCTTCCACATCTATCCGTACTTTCCTCAAGAACTGTTTCGACTCCACCAGGTACCTTTTACTACTACTACTGCTCCCAGCACTAACTCATCCTAGGATTACCCTAGGGGAACCTCTAACCCAAACCAATCCTCAGCTGTTGAAGGTCTCTTTGTAATGCCAATTAGCTATCACCTGAATACCATCACATGTAACGAGGCTCGTATAATCCTTCGAGTAACGGACTCATCCCTACAATGGTTAGACTCAGACAAGAGATGCGCAATAGGGTCAAATCCAATACTCTAAGAGTATTCAACCCCGATTACATGTGACTTAACGTATTCACCTAACAGCTAACTCTCATCACTCAGAGTCCCACAAAGCACAGAGCAAGCAGCATTCAGACAAAGGAAAATCTAATCACACCATAATCTAACAACCATATTCACATATCAAGAATCTGTACTAGCATGCGACATAAGCTCATATACTCAGGCATAACCTAAACAGGCTATCCTACTACTATCCAACCAATACTATCATGCAACCTAAAAGCACATATAACAGGCACATAAGGCCTCCTTCCTAGATCCTTAAACCTAATCTATCATGCTATTCTACTAATTGATAATCATAACATAACTTGTATGGGTAATTTGGGAGAACTTACTTGTATCATACTCACCTCCCTACCAGGCACATACTTGTATCACACAAACAACAAGTATAAACTATCATGTAAACCAATCCTTGGGCACCCGCCCGCTAACATTAGACCTTGGTCTTGAATATCATACTAGTATACAGTGCCTAGGGCTAACCCCCGAGTCTTCCTACTCATATCTATATGGGTCGGCATTGTGACCGTAGACCCATCTACACAAAGGGAAAACTCACCTTGCACCACTGAAGCTCTGACAGATACCCTTATGATTGCTATCTGATAACTCCCTAACCGTTGCTCCAATAGCTCCCCGAGCTTCAATATCAATATAACACGTAGTCCCAAACTAACCTCCAGAAGTCAAACTAAGTAAACTCTGGTCAAAGTCAAAGTCCTGGTCAAATTCAACCTTCCAGGTTGACCCTACTCGTCGAGTCAGCCTATTGACTCGCCGAGTTCATGAATTCAGAAACCCCTACAATTGAGACTTGACTCGCCGAGTCACCCCATGACTCGTCGAGTCCTTCAACTTCTAAGTCCTAATCCTGGTTCTGATCAACCCACTGAGTCACCGCCTTAACTCATTGACTCGACTCGCATCCAGAAGAGGTTAGGGTTTCGAACCGACTCGCTGAGTCCAAGAACAGACTCGCCGAGTTCACCTTCATCATTTTCATTATGTCGATTTCAGTGCATTCTATTGCTTCCCAATCGTAGATCTGGACTCCTAAGGATAACATCACACTTAAAGTTGCTAACTTTATGTGCATGCAAAGGGTTATGAAGCTAAAACACCAAATCCAAGCAAAAATGGTGGTCTATGACATAGAATGGAGCCATGGATGGAAGAAGCTAACAACTCTGAGCTTCTAGAACCCAAAAGTACTCAGATCTAAAGTCTTCTTCGTCCTCAAAGGCACAATACTCAGATTGGCCTTGGAAATGGCCCAAAAGTGACAAAATCTAACTAGGAAAGGGAATCTAAATGAGTAACAGCCAAGGTATGAGTTTCATACCTTCAAATGATATGAAATATCACACCAGCTCTGGATCTACTGCCCCTTCTTGAATCACCAAAGGTTCCTTTCTTCCTTCTAGCTTCAAATCACCCAAAAATAGCATGGAAAGCTTGATAGCACTTCAATGGAGGCTTAGGGTTTCGAGAGTAGGTAAAGGGAGTGATGGAGGCTGGGGTGGAGGTCTGAAATGATGCTTAAATAGGGTACCAAGTCCGGAAATTAGGGTTTCCCAACCCATACCTGACTCGCCGAGTCAGTCACTCTGACTCGCCGAGTCGGTCACTTAAATCTCGACGCGGATCCCGCTCCGACTCTTCGAGTTCACCCATGGACTCGACGAGTTAACCCCTTTGACTTAGGGTTTTCCTTTCTTTTCTTGGTCTTCTGGATTCCGGGTGTTACACAGTGAGTTGGCAATTGGATATCTTTATCCACATATGGTGTTGGTCGTAAGTCTTCAAGTCCTTGATCGAATAGCGGCGAGATCGGTGTAGTTCCATGAGCTTATTGTTCTAGTGGCTAAAGATTGACATGATGTATTGTGGACCATTTTCATATGGGTAGGACCCAGTAGTTATTTGATTGAGACTCTTAGGTCTCGGATCATTAGTCGTGTTGGCATGTTTGGGTGTTAGTGCATTGTTGGGAGCCGGGAGACATAGTCACCAACTGGTTTCAATCATGTTGCCAATGAAAGCTTGTTTGGAGTGTTAGTTGTGCATCGGGAGTCTCTTGTTGAATGTCTATATTATAAACCATGTTTGCTAGCGTATTTTTTCTTCCGAATTCGGTTACCAACGTTGATTTTTGGCTCAGAAACTTCGCGTCATGAAGTTCATGGTGAAAGTATCGAATGGTTTGTTAGGTGGATATACACCTTAGTTGATGAAGAATTTGTATGCAATGTGAGATTCTTCGATTGAACACTTTTATGCTCATGGTAGAAGTGGATTAATGACGGCTTGTAAGGAAGTCAAGTATTTATTTCAAGTTTTTGGGCTCAAAATCCAAATGTGGATCGTTGAAGTTCACGATCAAGATGTTTTGAGTATTTATTATGTATGTTTCGGTGATATTCCTGGTTAGGGACTAAGGATAGGTTTGACGGATGGATAATCATCAATCTTAGGGTAAGGTTTCTGAAGTTAGCCTGATGGATTCCTGATTTTGAGGAGTACATTAATGGAATTGGTTGTATTTGTGGTTTCGAGAGTTACCTAACTAATTGGTTCTGTTGTGAGTTGGGTAGAGTAATATAGTTGTTGCAGTTGAGTGTTTTCAAGTTATTTGGTTGATTGTTGGTAGTTGTGGGGTTCCAAGTGGTGTCTTGGGTTTTATTTAGGGAAGCAGTCGTTGGTTGGTACAAGTGGTTGGACTTGATTTAGGGTTCAATTTTATATTCGAAGTAGGTTTTTCGACATCGGCAAATAGTCAAGGTTTCTGTCCAAGTTATCAGTGAGATAATCCCAGGATCGGAGGTGTTTGTTTGGTTCATGTTTTTGAGTGGAGTCATTATAGATATGGTTTGCAATGGTATTTTTTTTGGAATTCAGACAAGGTTCATGGTTTTCGGTTTTTGGCCAGGGCAGTGGGACTTTCTATCTGATAAAGTTGGGTTCCAATAAGGTTGTGTTCCGTAAGTCAGCCATTGTGTTTGATAATTTCTCAATTCTAATTAGGATCCAGGAAGTTCAGATGATGTCGACTAGTATGGTAGAGCAAGTTGTGAGGAATAATTTCGATGACGAAATCTAATTCAAGTGGGGGAGATTTCTAACACCCGAATTCTTAAGATATATTTTATTTTCCAATTTGTGAGTTTTGGGGGTTGCCACAATGTGGTGGAGGAACCACCACGACGCGGCGAGGGTAAATTAGTTGCAGACTCATTTAAGTCACAACTAGGTGGCAACCAACTAGAGGTCTAAACCCTAAGTTTCGGGTTTTAAATCCTACTTAAAGGAAGTAGTAGCTAGGGTTTCACCTATTAACAACCTCCAACGCTAATAAATCTAAAACCTAACCTTCTTTGAAGCTTTTGACTCATTTGGTGTGTTTTTTGTGGCCTTGAAAAGAAGAAGAATGAGCTTTTTTGCATAGATCAATCAAGCTACTCATCTCTACTCCTTGTGGGCATCTTCTGGATTAATTGTGAGTTCTCAAGTTTTCATCTTGATGATGTTTACCTTATAGATCTAGGTTATTTGGTATGTTTTGTTCTATAATTAAGTTTTGGATGGTTGAAAGAGATAAAGTTTGCAACTTTATAACTCACTTCGGTCCCTTAGTCATCATATATTTTGGATCTATGAATTGGTAAGGTTTTGTTTCCATGCTTGAGGTTTTGACCTCTTTTTCATCTTCTTGATGTAACTAAAGCCCAAGACTTGTATAGGTCATGCATGTCTAAAAAGGACCGATTATTAGGATGTTTTAGGAGTATGAATGGCTTCTTGAAGGTTTGGATGAGTGGGTTAAGCGATTAAGGACTTATTGGTTATGTTTTCCCAAAAGCAACGGCCACAACGTGGCAGGATGCTGCAACGACATAGCGATTGTGTTATCCCTAATCTGTCTATCTGGTGCACGCCACAACGTGGTGATGGTCTGGACACGACGTGGAGGACGTCTGAAGCATGGATTGGAGTTTTGTTTGTTAGCCACGATGTGGCCATGGGATGGTCACATCGTGGATATGAGCTGATGATGGATTTGACAAATTACGTTGAGGGTTGACTTTCGACTTGGTTGACTTTTGGTTAATTGTTAGTTTTAGATGGTAGACTAAGGGTTTACCTTGTATGAATTGATAGGAGGTGTTAGCATCATTATTCGGTTGTGGGTGTTGTTAGCAGTGGATTTGTCTGCGATGTGAGTTTTTTCACTATACTCGTGGGTTGAAGGAACCAATGCCGACCCACTGAATTATGTTTGTAGGATGATAGTTGTCTTTGTAACACTTACTTTTATTATGTATGTCTTTTGAGATAATGAATGAAGGGTTTTGATTTATTTAGAAATGTAATTTTTACTCGAAAATTTTGGAACTTTAAAGAACTAGAAAAACTAAAGAATCAAACCACAAATAACATAAACTAAGTACCTCAAATAACTATCATACTATAATATCAACACATCTCATGACCGGATACAAGATATAATTGGAATAAGATTCCATGGGTTCCTTTTGAATACATGTAGTGATTTTTTAGTGCTAAAACCGAAAAAATGTTATTTATGGTATAAAATGTAAAGAAAAAAAATACAAAACTGAGAAAACAATATAACAATGTCAATGGAAAACAAGAAGAATCGTTTGGAGCATTAAACACGAAATCAAGTTTAGAATTAAAAATAATATAGCTCAATACATATCAATTGAAGGCAAACGGGCAACAAGCTACGCCGCTAGCCCTGTCAGGATGGCAAAACCAATACTTTTGAAAACAACATTTGTGGATCTAGGAGATATGACATTAGAATGCATGACCCGTTGGACTCCGTCGAGGAGCTCCACCACCTCTGGTGCGAGAAAACCCAATGTATCGAATGCAAAAGGTACAAACACATATTGACTTTTTATACATGTCTTCTCGTGCTTTACCACTTTACACGCAACGACTTTCAAAGCGGCATGCCCTACTGTGAAACCACTGCTCCCCAAACCAACGAGAGGAGAGGCCCCAGTAAGATCTACGCACGCATGCTCCCCTCTTATCCATCCATAGACCAAAATGTCAGTCGGCCTAAGTGTGGACCTTCCATCCTACGGGTCCGTCAAAAAGTTCACTGGCGCTTCTTTCTTCACAGAAATACCAGCACATCGACAAGCATCAAAAGAGAACATCCCGAACCATATCACATCTGTACTTGAAACCAGGGAGCTCTCTACAATGAACCGCGTGTTCCCCAAAGGTAGCCAAACATGCCTTACGGAAAACTAGGCATATCTCGTCAATTGGGAATATGAGAATAATGAGGCGGTAACGAATGATAGTTCGGTACTCCACATGAGACATATGTTGGCCATGACCATCAATAGGGATAGTTAGCAGAAAATCCTGAGCATGAGGTGTCTGCAAACACTCAAATACTGCTTTCTGTCTAACAGTCTTGTCGAAATCGACTTCCATATCTTGGATGATTTTGCTAAAAAGGACACACGCCAAAGCTTTTTGGGATTTAGGGGGGTGTCTTTATTAGTAAAACCACTATAATCACATCCCGGAATCGGAAACAAAGTATCAACATAACAATATGTATATTTTATATAAATATTTTAAATGAAAAACAATATAAAATTTTCATCCAAATCTAATTCGTTTAATTAAATAAGTTAGACTTATGAACTTTTTAATTCATAGAGTTTGACAACTCAATCGAGTCAGCCAAGTTTAGATTGGGTTGAAGTTGGACTGTTTTTTTACCAATTTTATTTATTATTAGTAAAATTATTCAATATTATTATTTATAGTTTTTTAACTTTCAAAAGACATATTTTTATGTTAGATATATTCATTCATTTATCTAATTATGTTATCAAAATAGAAATAAAAAGGTTTTAAATAAAAGAATCTTCAATCATCGATATCATACATAACTTTGTTATATTAACCATATTATTTTCTTCTAACTTTACCAAATAAAATATTATCAATTAACATTTTTCTCTAATCATTGACCGCTATTACAACTTTTTTTTATATTAACTAACTTATTTTTATCTTTATGAAGTATGTTATAAAGTTACCCATCTAATTTTTATTTTTTAAACATAGTTAATATTTATCAAATTAAAAGGCCTCTACCTATAACATTAAATAAAGTCAATGTATTATAATACACCAAAATTAAAATAAATACTACTATATATAAACTCTATATTTTGTTTTTATTTCATCGCATGATATTACGTATATAATTATAAAAGTAATAAAACGGTAAAGATATCATGACATTACGAATTTAATATTTATTATTAAAAATTAAAATTGAACAAGAACATTTTCATACAAAACATAAAACTATAAAAAAGTATCTAATAGAATAAAAATAATTAATATTATTAACTCAAAAAATAATTCATTATAATAAAAAAAAAAGCAACACCTTTTCAATCGTTCTACCTCTCAAAAAAAACCTCTAAAATAATCTTGAACCACTGAACACCACCAAAATAAAGTTAAAAGTTAAAACTGTGTTAGACATAGACAATGTGCTATCATAAAAGTAAACTCTCATAACTCCTTTTTCATATTTTAGGATAGAGCTATGTGTTATAGTTAGATACAAACTTAAACTTCTACAAGGGCACACACCACACATGGTCGACCACACATGAGACATAGTTGACCGTAAGGGTTCTAACAGATTTAACATTCTTTTCAAAGAAATTTGATTTTTTTCATAATAAAAACTTAGTTACTATTCCTTAAAGGCAATAAGCACTACTACACAAGTCATTTAATAGTGCGAGTTATTTTTTATTTTTTGATACGGTCATTTCTAAAAAACGTCTTATTAAATATCTACCGCATCAAAAAATAAGAGAACCTCACCATAAAAAAAAACTTTACTATTGTGGTTTTCCAAAATCACACAATTAAATCATTTTTTGATGTGGTTTCCCAAAACCGCACCAAAAAATAATATTGAAACTGCACAAAAAAACAATTAAAACCGCCTCAAAAAAAAATTCGCACTAAAAAAAATTCAACCGCATTAAAAAACATTCAACCGCACTATTAATCTTTTGTCTAAATATTGCATTCAAATTTTTCATTCTTCATGATATCCTCCAAATTTCGATCAAAATTTTCATGTTCAAGTAAACTACAAGTTGGTTGGTCCTTCAAATTTTTCATTTCCCTCCTATATTTTCATTTCCCTCTAAAAGTATGTGTGTCCTGAAATTGTGTAACACCGTAAATTTCAGAACAAATTTTTTCAATTTTCTTATAAAACATAATTCCATTAATATTCATCAAACAACCATATTAATTATCCAAAATAGGTCAATACAAAATACCAAGATCACAATGTAAAACTCTGAGTGTGTGTGTACGGATCAAGCCGGCGCCTTCCCGCGGTCGTCACTAGTACCTGAAACAATAACATCAAACACTGTAAGCACAAGGCGTAGTGAGTTCCCCAAAATACCACATATAATACATATTAGCCACTCGAGGCTATAACTCTGTGGGTCCGTGCACCCAAGCTCTGTGAACCCTCAGGTTCTAACTTTGATAAACATGCACTACATAAATCACATAGAAATAATGCAGTACAACACATAACATACATAGCATACAATACTCTATCACATAACTCAGGTTACCTACTCAAGGTAATATAGTATAGTGAGAAGACTCACCTCGCGTATCTCGGTATCTCACGACTCCTGGAAATCCCTCGTGCTCGATCCTCCGAGCTCTAATCCTCCTATAACATTATATGCTTCTAATTAACACTTTGTATCTCTAAGGTTGACTATTTATAAGGAGTCAACATAGGTCAACTCTGGTCAACGGTCAACGGTCAACTCTGACCGGACTCGGCTAGTACCATGGCGACTCGGCGAGTCTAGACGTTTTCACCACCCTCTGAAATCCTCTTACAACACGTCGGGTATCCCCCCCTTTACTCGACGAGTTTCACCTGAATGAATCGTGGGGCCACCCCGACTCAACTCGCCGAGTCTCAAGGACAACTCGGTGAGTCCAGGTTTGACTCAGTCCACTCGTCATCCCTCTCCGACTCACCCTGACTCATTGAGTCTACCCATGACTCGATTGGACCACTCGCTGAGCAGTCCCAAGGCAATCTTCAAGCTACTCGCCGAGTTGGATGAACAGACTCGGCGAGTCCATGCCATGCAACCACTCCAACTCGCTTCTAAGGTCAGATCTGCTTCCAAAAACTATAGATCTGGCCTCCCTCGACTGATTCATCACGTAAAGCTCCTATCTTGGTGCTCATAACACACCCTATAACTCAATAATGGCGTTTTTGACCCAAGGCATGAGGATTCCAATCCAAAGCCTCCATTGATCCCCAAAAAGCTTGGGTAAAGGGACACTCTGGACCTCTAAGGGTCCAGATCTATGGTTCCAACCTCATAAGGGACCAAAAGAGCACCAAATCTTGCCATAAAAGGGTTCAACAAACCCTAAATCTAGATAAGCAATAACAACAAGAAGGTAACTCGGATTTATTACCACAAAAGTGATGCTCTGGACTCCAAACCCACAGAAATGGCTCCTTCTTGCTTTCCCTTGGCTAGCTCTTCTCCTTTCCTTGCAACAATGGCACCTCCAAGGTCAATAATGGCCTCCTACTTAGCTCCAAAGCTCACACTCGATTAGGGTTTCACTCAAGGGGCTGGTGAGCACAAATGACGGCCATTAGGCCCTTTAAATAAGTCTCAAACCCGAGAAATTAGGGTTTCATTACACAGTGCTGACTCGCCGAGTCCATATCCTGGACTCGTCGAGTCCAGGCGCGATCCTGCATCCAAATCCGCGTCCCTACTCGGCGAGTCTGAGCTCCAACTCGCCGAGTCCCCCTCACAAAACAACAAAATACAACTAACAAGATACCTGATAAAATCCGGCTGTTACAACTCTCCCCCACTTGGACTAGACTTCGCCCTCGAAGTCTCGCTCTAAAAACAGTTCCGGGTGCTGCTCCTGCATCATACGCTCTGGCTCCCAGGTCATCTCTGATCCCCTCCGATGTTGCCACTGAACCAACACCAGAGGTACCTCGTTGTTTCTCAAAACCTTGATCTTCCGATCCCTGATGGCCACTGGTCTCTCGGCATAATTCAGGATTGCATCTACCTGAATATCCTCTAACGGAACCACTGCCGATTCATCGGCTATACACTTCCTCAACTGCGATACATGAAAAGTGTTGTGAATCTGTCCCAACTCTGCTGGCAACTCCAACCGATAGGCTACCCGGCCTACCCTTGCAATCACACGAAATGGACCTATAAACCGGGGCCCCAACTTGCCCCTCTTCCTAAACCGGATCACCCCTTTCCAAGGAGAAACCTTCAGGAGAACGAAGTCGCCGACCTGAAATTCAAGCTCGGACCGGCGTCTGTCCGCATAACTCTTTTGTCGGCTCTGGGCGGTCAATAACCTCTGTCTGACCTGCTGTATCTGCTCTGTCGTCTGAATCACGATCTCTGTACTGCCCATCACTCTCTGCCCAACCTCTCCCCAACAAATGGGAGTCCGACACCTCCTACCGTACAACAGCTCAAAGGGCGGCATACCGATGCTCGAATGATGGCTGTTATTGTAAGAAAACTCTGCCAAGGGTAAATACGTATCCCAGCTACCCCCAAAATACAATACACATGCTCAAAGCATGTCCTCAAGCGTCTGAATCGTCCGCTTACTCTGGTCGTCTGTCTGGGGGTGGTATGCGGTACTAAAATGCAGCTTAGTACCCAACTCCTCATGAAATTTCTTCCAGAATTGGGAAGTGAAGCGCACATCACGGTCCAAAACAATCGAGATCGGCACCCCATGCCGAGATACTACTTCCCTCACATAAATCTCCGCCAACTTCTCCGCCGAAGAACTCTCACTGATGGCAAGAAAGTGAGCGCTCTTCGTCAACCTATCCACAATCACCCAAATTGCATCGACTCCTCTGGCAGTCCTCGGCAATTTGGTGATGAAATCCATAGTGATCTGTTCCCACTTCCACTCGGGAACCTCCAATGGCTGCAACTTGCCATACGGTCTCTGGTGCTCGGCCTTCACCCTTCGACAGGTCAAACACCTCTCGACAAACCATGCGATGTCCCTCTTCATACAAGGCCACCAATACTCTTTCCTCAAATCCAAATACATTTTTGTAGCCCCGGGATGGATCGAAAATTTCGACCTATGAGCTTCCTCCATCAATGTAGTACGCGTACCGCCCACAAACGGTACCCAAATCCGGCCCTGAAAAGTCATAAGCCCTCGACTATCCGACACGAACTCAGAAACCAACCCAACGACCCGTTCTCTCTTCTGCATTTCCGGATGCACAGCCTCGGCTTGTGCCCCACGAATGGCGTCCAGAACTGGAGCTATCACGGTCAATCTCAAACATACATTTCGCAGTGGAGTACTCTCCGCCCTGCGACTCAATGCGTCGGCTACAACATTAGCCTTGCCCGGGTGATACAAGATCTTGCAATCATAATCCTTGACTACATCTAACCACCTCCTCTGCTGCATATTTAGGTTAGGCTGATCCATCAAGTACTTCAAGCTCTTATGGTCCGTGTATATCGTACAACGAACCCCATACAAGTAGTGTCGCCAAATCTTGAGGGCGAACACCACTTCCCCCAGCTCTAAATCATGTGTGGGATATCTCGTTTCATGAGGCTTTAACTGCCTCGATGCATATGCTATCACATGCCCCTTCTGCATCAGCACCGCTCCCAGCCCTAAAATCGATGCATCACAGAATACCATAAAATCTTCCATCCCTTCCGGAAGAGCTAATACCGGAGCTTCGCACAACCTTTGGCGAAGCGTCTCAAAGGAGGTCTGCTGCTCGGGACCCCATAAAAATGAAACACCCTTTCGGGTCAATCTGGTGAGTGGCACTACAATCTTGGAGAAATCCTTGATAAACCTCCGATAGTACCCTGCCATCCCAAGGAAGCTCCTGATCTCAGAAGGTGACTTTGGCACCTCCCACCTCATCACCGCGTCAACCTTGGCCGGATCGACCAATATCCCTTTCTGATTAACGAGGTGCCCCAGAAACTGGACCTCCCGCAACCAGAAATCGCACTTGGAAAACTTTGCATAAAGTTTCTCCGATCTCAAAACTCCTAGAACCTCCCTCAAATGCTCCTCATGTTGCTCTCTAGATCTCGAATATACCAGAATATCATCGATAAACACAATCACCGACCGATCCAACATCGGTCTGCATACCCTATTTATGAGGTCCATGAACACAGCTGGGGCATTGGTGAGCCCAAAAGGCATTACCACAAACTCATAATGCCCATAACGCGTCCTGAATGTTGTCTTCTGGACGTCCTCGTCCCGCACTCTCACCTGATGATAGCCCGACCTCAAATCGATCTTGGAGAACCAAGATGCTCCCTGCAACTGATCGAATAAATCGTCGATCCTCGGCAACGGGTAACGGTTCTTGATTGTCAGCTTATTCAATTCGGTAATCAATACACATTCGATGCGAGCCGTCCTTCTTCTTCACAAACAGAATGGGTGCTCCCCATGGCGAGCTACTCGGCCGAATAAACCCCTTCCCCAGTAGCTCCTGAAGCTGCGAGGATAACTCTTGCATCTCTGGAGGTGCAAGGCGATAAGGCACCTTAGCGATAGGCGCGGCTCCCGGAACCAAATCGATACCGAACTCCACTTGCCTCACGGGAGGCACACCTGGTAACTCTTCGGGAAAAACATCTGGAAACTCACGCACCACCGGAACTTCATCCACTGAACTCGGTCTCTCGGAGGTCACTCGCGTATCCATCACATACGCCACGAAACCCTTACAGCCCTGCTGTAAACACTGCCTCGCCCTAGCGGCCGAACAAAAGGCTGATCCAGGACGTGTACCCTCGCCGTATACCGAAAGAACTCCCCCACTAGGATCTCGTATGGTCACCAGCTGGCGCTCGCAGTCGATAACCGCGCCGAATCGGCTCAACCAGTCCATGCCCACTATGACACAGACATCACCCATCGCAATAGGAACCAGATCGATCGGAAACTCAACCCCAAAAATCTCTAACACACATCCCCGGAGGACCTCCGTGGCACAAATCACTCTGTCGGCGACTATGGAAACCCGAAGAGGCCGACTCAATGCCTCACGACTAACACTGATATGCTGACTAAAGGCCAAAGATACAAAAGACCGACTCGCACCCGAGTCAAATAACACTAAAGCAGGCACAGAGTTCACAAGGAAGGTACCAGCCACAACGTCGGGTGCAGCGCGGACCTCTTCCGCAGTCAGCTGAAAGGCTCTCCCTCGAGCTCTCGGTGCTTCAGCCTTCACGGGCCGACTCTCTGTAGCTCTGATGGCGGCGGGAGCAGATCCCTGAGACGCTCCATGCAGCAGCGGACACTCTGCCTTCCGGTGTCCGGTCTGGTTGCAGTGAAAACACACTGCAAACCCCTTGGGGCAGTCCTTGGCCATATGCCCCTCCTTGCCACATTTGTAGCAAGACCCTACTCGACAGACTCCATCGTGACCCTTGTCGCACTTCCCGCAAGTGCGGCCCTTCTGGCTCCCGGGTTTGGGATCAGCGGGCTTGGCCCGCTTGGCTGCCGGCTGAAGTTGTGCCGGCCGCCGATCCCTCCCTAGAGACTCCGCCTCCTCCCTGGCCTGAGTCTCAAGCTCAATCTCCCTCTTCCGGGCATTTGCCTGAAGCTCAGCAAATGTCCGATACGAGGAGTTCGCAGCGAACTCCCGAATATCCCGTCTCAAAATGCTCAGGTAGCGGCTCATACGTGCCTGCTCAGTGGACACGTGCTCAGGGCAGAACATCGCCCTCTCATGAAACATCCTTGTGATCGCGGTAACTGACTCAGTACCCTACTTGAGGGTCAGAAACTCCTGTGCCAGACGCTCCCTCTCCACCTGGGGAACGTACTCATCTCGGAACATGGTAGTGAACCTCTCCCAGGTCACTGCCAAAAGCTCAGTAGGCGTGAAATGCGCCGTCACAAACTTCCACCAGTCCTTCGTTCCCAAGCGAAGCTGGTTCAGCGTAAACCGAACCTTCAAACGCTCAGGGGATGAGCAAGTGAAGAAGCACCCCTCCATATCAGATATCCACCTCATAGCTGCCACCGGATCCTGTGTACCATCAAACTCTGGTGGTTTGGTGTTGCTGAACTCCCGAAACAGTGACGCATCACCTCCCTGGGGTCTCGCCGCAGCGATCGCTGCGGTAGCCGCTGCAACAGCAGCCTCAAAAAGAGCGGCATAACACTCATCAAATGTCTCAATCAGCGCGGTCTTAATAGACCCGAACATCTCTGGTATCTCAGCTCTAATGACCGCAGCCACCTCCTCATGAATGATCTGTCGAATCTCCTCATCACTAGCTCCGGCATCCTCCGGCATATGACGTGTCCTCACCATGATCAACCTCTGAAATACAACATGCGATAAATTAGAATTCACTCGAACACTCTTACACCCGACAATCCACCCCTCCTTGATTCTTGGTATCCCAAGATTCTTATTTGGACTGTGTACTGCCCCGGTGCTTTCAGTAGTACGGGCCCAATACTACTGTCCACACCGTCTCAGTACACACCCCAAATCTTCCTCTTCGGATCCCAATTCCCAAGTACTCTATCATGCGTAAACCACTTTCTAACGGATCTCTCATAAACCCCTTGCTGCTACCTACTCACTCTCAGCATCTCATAGCAGCTCACCCCTCCTTAGGCTAAAGCATCACAAATCAGGCCACTCTAGTCCTATTAGCAATACCTAGCGTACTCTAGCATGCAGATACATCATATTAATATTAATATCACGTAATATAAAGGTATTTTGGGAATTCACCGTTCGGGCGCTGACTGATCGTACACACGTTTCTTCCTGGAATTTGTTTCTTTTTCAAGAAAGTCTTTTACTCTTAGAAAATTTTGGTTTTCTTTTGAAAATATCTTTCCAATTCCTTAGTTTGAGTTCAAATACTCCCGAAGGTGTACCCGAATCCCTCAAACCAAGGCTCTGATACCAATTTGTAACACCGTAAATTTCAGAACAAATTTTTTCAATTTTCTTATAAAACATAATTCCATTAATATTCATCAAACAACCATATTAATTATCCAAAATAGGCCAATACAAAATCCCAAGATCACAATGTAAAACTCCGAGTGTGTGTGTGTACGGATCAAGCCGGTGCCTTCCCGCGGTCGTCACTAGTACCTGAAACAATAACATCAAACACTGTAAGCACAAGGCTTAGTGAGTTCCCCAAAATACCACATATAATACATATTAGCCACTCGAGGCTATAACTCTGTGGGTCCGTGCACCCAAGCTCTGTGAACCCTCAGGTTCTAGCGCTGATAAACATGCACTACATAAATCACATAGAAATAATGCAGTACAACACATAACATACATAACATACAATACTCTATCACATAACTCAGGTTACCTACTCAAGGTAATATAGTATAGTGAGAAGACTCACCTCGCGTATCTCGGTATCTCACGACTCCTGGAAATCCCTCGTGCTCGATCCTCCGAGCTCTAATCCTCCTATAACATTATATGCTTCTAATTAACACTTTGTATCTCTAAGGTTGACTATTTATAAGGAGTCAACATAGGTCAACTCTGGTCAACGGTCAACGGTCAACTCTGACCGGACTCGGCTAGTACCATGGCGACTCGGCGAGTCTAGACGTTTTCACCACCTTCTGAAATCCTCTTACAACACGTCGGGTATCCCCCCCTTTACTCGATGAGTTTCACCTAAATGAATCACGGGGCCACCCCGACTCAACTCGCCGAGTCTCAAGGACAACTCGGCGAGTCCAGGTTTGACTCAGTCTACTCGTCATCCCTCTCCGACTCACCCTGACTCATTGAGTCTACCCATGACATGATTGGACCACTCGCTGAGCAGTCCCAAGGCAATCTTCAAGCTACTCGCCGAGTCGGATGAGCAGACTCGGCGAGTCCATGCCGTGCAACCACTCCAACTCGCTTCTAAGGTCAGATCTGCTTCCAAAAACTATAGATCTGGCCTCCCTCGACTGATTCATCACGTAAAGCTCCTATCTTGGTGCTCATAACACACCCTATAACTCAATAATGGCGTTTTTGACCCAAGGCATGAGGATTCCAATCCAAAGCCTCCATTGATCCCCAAAAAGCTTGGGTAAAGGGACACTCTGGACCTCTAAGGGTCCAGATCTATGGTTCCAACCTCATAAGGGACCAAAAGAGCACCAAATCTTGCCATAAAAGGGTTCAACAAACCCTAAATCTAGATAAGCAATAACAACAAGAAGGTAACTCGGATTTATTACCACAAAAGTGATGCTCTGGACTCCAAACCCACAGAAATGGCTCCTTCTTGCTTTCCCTTAGCTAGCTCTTCTCCTTTCCTTGCAACAATGGCACCTCCAAGGTCAATAATGGCCTCCTACTTAGCTCCAAAGCTCACACTCGATTAGGGTTTCACTCAAGGGGCTGGTGAGCACAAATGACGGCCATTAGGCCCTTTAAATAAGTCTCAAACCCGAGAAATTAGGGTTTCATTACACAACGCTGACTCGCCGAGTCCATATCCTGGACTCGTCGAGTCCAGGCGCGATCCTGCGTCCAAATCCGCGTCCCTACTCGGCGAGTCTGAGCTCCAACTCGCCGAGTCCCCCTCACAAAACAACAAAATACAACTAACAAGATACCTGATAAAATCCGGCTGTTACAAATTGGTTGATCGGAAATATGTAGGAGATGGTGGTGCTTGGATGGTTCTCAGTAAAGGCACGACATTTGTGGCCGGTGTTCACGGTGGTTAGTGGTGGAGATTGTATGTATGCAGATAAACTAATTTTTGTTCTTTTTCCTTTTTTTTCTTTTATAGATTTATGTTTGGGTTGTTTAAAGTGAAATAAGGTGATGGATTGGAAATATGTAGGAGATGGTGGTACTCTATTGACGCTGTTTGTAGCACCTGGTTCCCGGTACGTATTTCTTGTAATTAATAATTCTAAATTCATGCATTTTGCCTTGGACTCAGCGAGTTGAAGGACCGACTCGCCAAGTAGGAGCGGGATGAGACGCGAAGTCTGAGCCTTGGACTCGGCGAGTCAGTTCCCCGACTTGGCGAGTAGGCCCTGTTGGGTAAAAACCCTAACCCGAGTGTTGGCACCCTTTTTAAGCACACTAACTCGACCTCCCTTGTCCCTAACACTTCCAGAGAGCTATAGTGAGAGACCCTAGTCCCCATATTGTTCTTGTGAGTGATTTTTATTTGGTGAAGGAAGTTTGGAGCTTAGAAGAAGAATGAGGAGGTTGAAAAGTGCAAGGAAGGCAGTAGATCCGAAATCTACACTGTGAGAAGCTTCCATTCAGGTAGAAAAGTTCATACCTTGATCACTAGTTCATTAGATACCATTTTGTCCCAAATTGGTGGTTTTCAAGCCCTAAAACACCAAACTCCATGTGTTTGTGCTTTATGATCAGAAAGAACTTTAGATCTAGACCTTGTGGACGTATTAGAAGCATAAAGTTCTTGTGGATGAAGTGATTAAGGTCCCCATTGAGTGTATGACCTAATAAAGAGCTTGGATTTGCCTTTTGAAGCATATAGGGCCATGCATGCACGTAAAGTTTGCAATTTTACGTGATAAACATGCCCTAGGAACATAGATCTATGGTTTTGAAGCGTTGCATGTCTCAGATTTGGTCTATATGGGAAATGGGTCAAGGGACTCAGTGAGTCCCAAAGTGGAACTCGGCGAGTTCTTTGAAGACAACCTTAGACTCAGCGAGTCCTATGAAGATTGTCTGGTACTCAACGAGTTGTTCTTCAAACTCGACGAGTCAGATGAACAGTTACTAAGTAAGAGTGGTTTAGATGTTGAAAGTCCAACCCTTCATATTTACACACAGAATTAGCAATCTAACGTATTGCAATAGTCCCAAAAACCCAAATCCTCATAAGGGATGCTCTGGTGAGGATTTGGAAGCGAGTGGGAGGTCTGCTCGTATGGACTCGGTGAGTTGTTCTTGGACTCGGTGAGTCGGATCGCGAGCCAGTTCTATCGTCCGAAGTAGTGAGTTAAGGGGGACTCAGTGAGTAGGAAGAGGGGCTTGTAGAGTAGGATCGGGTTATTGGGAGAAGGACTCGGCGAGTCGGTGCCATGACTCGGCGAGTCCAGTCAACTGGAAGTCGACTTTGACCAAGGAGTTGACCTTGGACCAGGGGTGGGTCAGTCATCTCACCTAAGGGTATGAATGAGTGGCTAATCTATGTTTATGATTTATAGCCGGAGGATTACCAATTCAACAGTCAGGTGCTTAGCAAGCAGGCTTTCAACAACTACTTTTCGAGGTGAGTTACCTTCCAGTAGTGGTGGGTCTAAGGCCACAATGTCGGCCCACCAGTAGGAGACGTATGATAGATGATTGTCTTTGTGATATCATCTAGGTTTGTTACTACCTAATATGTTATATGCTAGCATGATATGTGGTATGTAATAGTAGTAGAGTTCGGTTGTTAGGACCGAAGGGTAGTCAGACACCCCAGGTACGTCTGACAGTATGTGATGATATGTTTGCATGTTGGATAGTTATGTTATGTGCGATAGAGGTCGTAGGAAAGGACTAGTTCCCAAGTTCGGTTGTTAGGACCGAAGGGTAGTTCAGGCACCCCAGATATGTTTGATAATATGTTGATGTTATGTTATATGTGATAGTAGTAGTAGGGGGTGAAATAGTCCCCGAGGTTCGGTTGTTAGGACCGAAGGGTAGTCAGCACCCCAGAATGGCTTGACATGGGTAGGTTGGCACCCCAGAATGGCCGTACAGGTAGGTCGGCACACCAGAATGGCCGTACTGGGTAGGTCGGGCACCCCAGAAATGTCTGGCAGTATGTATGTGATATGATTGTATGGTATGTGGTACGATGGGGGGACTCACTAGGCTTCGTTCTTACAGTTTTCAGTTTTGGTTTCAGGTACCTCTTCAGCGAAGGGGATGGAGCCGGCGCGGTAGTGACACATCATACACACACACCTTGGATTTCCGCATTATGAGATGTTCTGGGATTGTACTCTGACATTATTATTATTTTCTTGTTTTGGGTTTTCAGACACGTAATATGTTTTATGAAATGATATGATCAGATGATGTTTTGCTATAAATATTTTACAAACCACTTTTTTTAAATGAAATTTTTGGGCGTGAAAATTAGGTTGTTACAAGTTGGTATCAGAGCCCTGGTTTGAGGGATTCGGACACACCTTCGGGAGTGTCAAAACTTAAATCAAGGGATTAAAGGATTTCGAAAAAATGAAAAAGTTTTCTAAAAGATTAAGTAAAGGGTTTTAAGAAAGAACGAAGTTTGTGATGTGCGCGACCGGCCGAGCTCAAGTAAGTATTCCCCAAAGTACCCATACTATGTTATACTATGTTTATCAGTTTTAGTAGAACAACATGCTAGAATAGGACTAAGGATCTAGGAGGATGCCTTACATGCCTGTTTTATGTGTTCCAACCTTATGTGAATTGCATGCTATAAATTGAGTAGACATCAGTAGAATAGCCTACTTAGGTTATGCCTGATAGTATGAGTTCAGCATTGTATGTTAGTACAGTTTCTTGATTAACGAGAGTAGTTTGCATGAGTATGCTTCCCTTATCCGAATGTTTCTTGCTCTGTGCTTAGTGGGACTCTGAGTGATGGGAGTTAGCCATTAGGTGAATACGCCGCATCACATGTGACCAGGGTTGAATAATCTAAGAGTGTTGGATTTGGCCCTACTGCGCAGCTCTCGTCTGGTCCAACCGTTGTAGGGACGAGTCTTTTACTCGAAGGATTATCCGAGCCTCATCACATGTGATGGTATTCAGGTGATGGCTAACTGGCATTACAAGGAGGCCTTCAACAGCTGAGGATTGGTTTAAGTGGAGTCATGGAATTTCCTAGGGTAAGCCTATGATAAAGATAGCGGTGATCAGCAGTGGTAGAAAAGGATCTGGTGGAGTCAAGGCAGTTCTTGAAGAAGGTGCGGATAGATGTGGAAGGTAGTATGGGCCCGTATTACTGAAAGCAGAGGATCCATACCCGAATCGAGGAAGGCCAAGATAAGACCAGGGAACTTGTAGTGGATGTGGTTCCTCAAGAGGTATTAGTATCGCTAACAGTCATTATTTATATATTGCAGAATAGTGGTACTACGATCAAGGCCAACAGTTGGCAGTTCAGGAGAGGGATCAGGTTCCGAGCTAGGGGATGAGAGGCTATGCGAGTTCATCTCGTCAGAGATTACCAAGGGCATCCTTGAGTTGACTCCCATTATCTTCGGGTCGATCAAGGAAGGGATAGTTGAGTTGATGGAGGATCGCCTCAGGGCATTCAGGAGCGACATGGAATCTGGCAAGTCGGGATCTCGCACACTATCCTTTAAGGACTTCAGGGGCAGTGGTGCGCCAGACTTTCACGGGGCGAAGGACCCCATAGCTTCCAGGTGGTGGATTGCAGACATCGAGTCTGCACAGTTGACTAGCTTCTACCCCAAGGGGTCGAAGGTGACATATGCAGCAGGGTGTTTGAGAGACAGAGCTATAGACTGGTGGGAGTCTGTTGGTGACTCATTGGGCGCCTCGTCTGTCGAGGCTATGACCTGGTCGGACTTTGTGACTAGGTTCAGGGCAGAGTTTGCACCGGCTGTCGAGCTTTAGCAGCTGGCCAGGGAGTTTTTAGATATGAGGCGGACGATGGAGACCGTGGCGGAGATCACCGCCAAGTTCCAGGAGAGGGCGTTGTTAGTGCCCCAATATGCAGGTGATGAGGATATGAGGCGGACCCGCTACCATGACATGCTACGAGCTGACATCCGGGAGCATGTTAGTTTTTCAGCTTGCCCTACCCTGGATTCCATTATTGCCAGGGCTAGGGAAAGGGAGATTGATCTGGAGTGATGTGTGCATAATTAGTTAATTATTTAGCATATATTTTTATTCATTTTTAACTAATTATGTGTATAATGTGGACAAAAGGTACTTAATAACGCTTAAATTTTGTTTTCAGTCCATAAGACATGCTTGGGAGTAAAAAGGAACAAAGGGAAGCAATTGAAGACCAAAGAGTGAAGAATGAAGGACAAAAGCAGTCCTACTCGGCGAGTTCTCGAGCATACTCGGTGAGTACAAGAGAAGATTCCAGAAGATAAGTCAAGACTCCTGATTTGAGACGGATAACTAGCACCTACTCGGCGAGTTGGGTCTACTACTAGCCGAGTACACCCTATTTTGGGATAATTATAAATACCAACCCATTATCCGATTGGAAAATACTTTTGGCAAATTTGAGAGATGAACTCGCGACAAAGAATCCCTGGAGGAGCTAAGGAACCCTAATCTTCAATACTTGGAAGAATCAATGCTATTAGGTTAATCATTCCACTTAGCTTTAGGAATTTAAGATGTTTAGCTTAGTTAAATTTTCTATTGAGTTTGTTTTTATCATGACTATGAACTAAATTCGTTTAGTTTCTGTTTGGGAAGACTAATTTGCTCCTATGGTTATAATATACTTTTTGATTGATTATGATTTGGTGATTTTATTAAATTAAGTTTGTTAAAGAACCTTATGCATTGATGACAACTATTTTCTGTTAATTGGAAGGTAATTAAGCTGCATGAACATCTCTTGATTATTAACCTCATATGTATTGTGAACACTTGATCATATGCTTAAGAGTAATGAATATGAAATTAAGATTAATTAGAAAATAGGTAAGTTAATGTGTGAGCTTGTTTGAGGAACCAACAAACAAGAGGTTAATTGAAATATAACCTTGATTAACCAATTACAAATCTTATTTAATCCAAATAATTGAACTAGGGTATTAGTTAATTTAAACAATTGGCCACTGCTTGAATTAATTAACTGTCTAAGGGTTAGGAGTAATGAATATGAACCTAACCACTATAGTTGGTAACCAATAATAATTAGTTTATCATTAAAATAACCATAGGAGTGAATTAGTTGAACCTAAACAGAAACCCTTTAATAAATTTGGGGAATTTTTCATTTGTTTTAATCGTTAGTTAGTTAATTGTTTTATTTGTTATGTTTAAGTTTCTAGTCTTGTAAAACTAGAGAAAAACCCTTTTACTTTTATTATTTTCTTAATTAAAATTAGTTATTAGATCAATTTCCGTTCCCTGAGTTCGATACCCTACTTGTCCAACTATACCACAAAAAGATAGGTTCACTGCCTTTGTGTGCTTAACTCATTAATAAAAAGTAGGATTAAAACTAGTTGGTTTTACACACATCAAGAGCATATCCGGAAGAGGAAGACAGAGGAGTGACAGGTTACAGGGGCTTTAGGGAAGAAGCCCAAGGGATCAAATGCTAGGTCGAAAGGCCGGTCAGGATCGGGCCACTGCAGGAAATGCAGCAGGCCACATGAGGGGGCATGTAGACTAGGATCATCGGACTGCTACAAGTACGACAAGATGGGGCATTTCAGTAGGGATTGTACTTCCCTTGCACTGGTTATTCAGACATCTGAGTTGTTGTGCTTCCACTGCAACCAAAGGGGCCACAAGAAGGCCAATTGCCCCCAGTTGACAGCTGCATCAGCGCGAGTGAAGGCGCCAGCTCCAGCGACCCTGCGGATCACTAATGGCCAGCAGGGCAAGGCAGAGGCTCCAGTGGTGAGGAGCCAGGCATTCCAATTGACTACCTAGGAGGCACACGGCGCACCCGATGTGGTGACTGGTATGATTCTTTATTTATGATTTTATGTTATCCTGCTATAATGTTGATATGTTATATGTATGTGCTCTGCTAGGATCGTTCCATGTGAACGATATCCTAGTTCAGGTGTTGTTTGATTCAGGGGCTACCCGATCATTTGTTTCTCTTGAGCTTAGCAAGAAGTTTCCTGAGTCTTCGGGCAGGTTGGATTGCCCTTTAGAGGTGGAGATTGCCGATGATCAATCGGTGCGAGCATCAAAGGTTTTCTAGGATTGTGTATTGAGATTGTTTGAGGAGCGTTATCTGGTGGATCTGGTTCCCATACTTTTGCGGGGGGAAAAAGGTTATTATCGGTATGGATTGGTTAAGCTCCAATGGGGCAGTGATAGACTGCACGCAACAGCTAGTGAGAGTCAGAGCCCCAAGTGGGGGAGAGTTGGTGATTCAGGGCGAGAGACCACAACGAGGGCCAGCCTTATGTTCGGCGGCGAGGGCAAGGTGCTACCTCCATCAGGGTTGCGCATGTTATGTCGTGTATGTTACGGATACTCAGGAGGTGGGTAGAGCGACGGTGGACGAGGTACCCGTAGTATGAGAGTTCCTGGACGTATTCCCTGAGGAGCTGTCTGGGATACCTCTGGAGCGTCAAGTGGAGTTCAGGATTGACCTAGTCCCTGGTGCGGCTCCCATAGCCAAGGCACCCTATCGGTTGGATCCTCCCAAGATGCAGGAGTTATCTATGCAGATGCAGGAGCTGCTAGACAAGGGATTTATCAGGCCGAGCAGTTCACCCTAGGAAGCCCCGATTTTGTTTGTGAAGAAGAAGGACAGGTCACATTGGATGTGTATAGACTATCGGGAGCTGAACAAGGTAAAAGTGAAGAACCGTTACCCACTCCCGAGGATTGATGATATCTTTGACCAGTTGCAGGGAGCATCTTGGTTCTCAAAGATCGATTTGCGTTCAAGTTATCATCAGATGAGGGTCAGAGAGGGGGATGTACAGAAGACTGCGTTTCGGACACGCTATGGCCATTATGAGTTTGTGGTGATGTCGTTTGGGCTCACCAATGATCCCGCCGCGTTCATGAACCTCATGAACCGCGTGTGCAGACTGATGCTGGATCGGTCTGTGATAGTTTTCATTGATGACATCTTGGTTTATTCCAAGACGCTGGAGGAGCACGAGGGGAATCTCCGAGAGGTGTTGGAGACCCTGAGGAGAGAGAGCTTATATGCTAATTTCTCCAAGTGTGAGTTCTGGTTGCGCAAGGTGCGGTTTCTTGGGCACCTTGTCAACCACGACGGGATTTCAGTAGACCCAGCCAAGGTAGAGGCCGTGATGAGATGGGAGGTTCTAAAGTCTCTATCTGAGATTCGGAGTTTCCTAGGTTTAACGGGCTATTATCGGAGATTCATCCAAGATTTCTCCAAGATAGCAGTACCATTGACCAAGCTAACAAGGAAGGTTGTGGTCTTTCGTTAAGGGCCTGAGCAACAAGAAGCGTTCGAGACACTGAGACAGAGATTGTGCGAGGCGCCACTCTTAGCCCTACCAGAGGGCATAGAGGATTTTGTTGTGTACTGTGATGCATCCATCTCAGGTTTGGGTGCGGTATTGATTCAGAGAGGGCATGTCATCGCCTATGCATCAAGGCAGCTGAAGCCTCACGAGGCGAATTACCCGGCGCATGACTTGGAGCTGGGGGTTGTTGTGTTCGCCCTCACGATTTGGTGTCATTACCTCTATGGGGTTCGTTGTACCATTTACACGGACAATAAGAGTTTGAGGTACCTCATGGATCAGCCGAATCTAAACATGAGGCAGCGTCGGTGGTTGGACATGGTAAAGGATTACGATTGCGAGATCCTTTATCACCCAAGGAAGGCCAATGTGGTGGCCAAAGCGCTTAGCCGTAAGGCAGCGCTGATCCGAGATATCTGCCTACGGATGACAGTAGTGACTCTGCTGTTGGAGCAGATTCGGGAGGCTCAACAGGAGGCCATGAAGGAGGAACATCGGAAGAGTGAGCGGATTGTGGGACAGGTTTCCTCCTTCGACTATGATAACCGAGGTTTACCGACTCTTCACCTTAGGGTGTAGGTCCCTTATCATGGTGGCATGCATCAGGTTCTGATGGAGGACGCACACAAATCCCGGTTCTTTATTCATCCCGGGGCTACTCGGTGATTCCAGTCAACTGGAAGTTGATTTTGACCAAGGAGTTGACCTTGGAACAGGGGTGGTCAGTCATCTGACCTTAGGGTGTGAATGAGTGGCTAATCTATGTTTATGATTTATAGCCAGAGGATTACCGATTCAGCAGTCAACGCTTAGCAAGCCAGCTTTCAGCAGCTACTTTTCGAGGCGATTTACCTTCCAGTAGCGGTGGGTCTAAGGCCACAATGTTGGCCCACCAGTAGGAGACGTATGATAGATGATTGTCTTTGTGATATCATCTTGGTTTGTTACTAACTGATATGTTATATTCTAGTATGATATGTGGTATGTGATAGTAGTAGAGTTCGGTTTTTAGGACCAAAGGGTAGTCAGAAACCCCAGGTATGTATGACAGTATGTGATGATATGTTTGCATGCTGGCTTGTTATGTTATATGCGATAGAGGTGGTAGGAGGGGACTAGTCCCCAAGTTCGGTTACAGTTATCACTTTTGGTTTCAGATAGCTCTTCAGCGAAGGGGAAGGAGCCGGCACGGTAGTGGCACATCATCCACACACACCCTTTGGATTTCCGCATTATGAGATGTTCTGGGATTGTACTATGACATTATTATTATTTTCTTGTTTTGTGTTTTCAGACACGTAATATGTTTTATGAAATGATATGATCGAATGATGTAAAAAACGATGGTAACCCGGGATGTTGGGTGTTCTTCATGGTTGTAACAGTGGTTTCTGGCAATGGTAGGGCAGATGACGATGGTGTCAACCGACAGTGATTAATGGCGATAAAAATGGTGTGGCTTGGTGATTCTTGTGTTCTCAGCAACAAACATGCGATAGAGATGATGGTGGTTTAAAGGTGGTTTCGGGTGGGATGTTTTTTTTGGCGTTGTTTGCATTTTTTGGGCCAATTTTCATCATTTTATGGTGCAGTTTGTATTTTTCCTCTAGTTATTTTTGGTGCGGTTTAACTATTTTTTAGGCGGTTTTATAACCATACCATTAAATGAGAATATTTTTTATGCGATATGTGTTAGTGCGGTTCAATAACCGGATCAAATAATTATTTTAACCGCATCAACAAATCATTTATCTACTAGTGAAGTCATATGTTAGGGTTTTATTCTCATTAAAAATCCAATTAGACTTGGAGGAGTGGCCGGCAAAAGTGCTTGGCATATGTTCGGCAACTTCAGCACACACCACCCCCTTATGGTGGCATGCCGATGATTTTGTTGGAAGACATTTAAATGCCGGTAAGAGAGGAGAGAGAGATAGAGAGTTAAAGGTTATTTCTTTTCTTTTTCTAATTTTTTCTAAAACAATCAAGCTTAACTTACTCCTTCAAAGTGACATGTTATTTATGTTTTGTGGCAAAAATGACATGACAAGCAGTTTGTGGCTTTAAAGCTAATGTGACAGCATAGCATGGGGTGACATTTAGCTTGACAAGCTTATGGCATGCATTGCATATATTGTCCCCTAATCGTGGCATGGCTTGATAAAAAAAAAATAGGTTTGTGGCATTGGGTTGACGAAGAAGAGAGATGAGAGATAATGTGTATGTGAGTATAATGTCCTTTTTTTTAATTTTATTTTTCAAACTTTACCAATTTGACCCACTATTGAAAATGATATGTCATGCATGTCTTGTAGCAAAAGTGACGTGGTGGTGAGGTGGTTGTTAAAAATCTGATGTGCCAGCATAACATGTCATGCATAACTCCCTCCAACCATATAAAATTCAACTTATCATCAACAATATTTTTATTAAACACTCATATTTTTTAAAATAATATTTAATTTAAATCTCAAGATCTCGATCCTAATAGTAGGATCGAAAGATCTTAAGATCCTACCTATGAAAATCGCGTTGAATCATAATATGATTGCTTCATATGTAAGATCGTACATGGGATCGTAGGATCAGGGATTGGGATCCGATATGATCCTACCACTTTATGAAAATTGACAATTTTTAATTTGAAATTTCATATTTTTACCCATTTATTGATTGGCCTAATCTTCTTACCCACTTGTCAAATCGATAATAACCTTATCAATACCTATTTTATGAACTGTAAACTGATTGATAATGCATTTACCCTTATCAATTATGGTTCTTATTAAGAACGGTAAATTGTAAAGTGATTGACATTTCAATGGGATCTTAGTATCCTGATCCCGATCTTGCGAACCCAAAAATGATCCTACGTAGGATCCCGATCTTAACAACCTTGATTCAAATATTATATGGAGAATGAATGATATTCTAATGATAACGCTAGATCTCTAAGAGGATCCCAAATATCTAGATTATAATTTGCATTTCAAGTCACAAAATGCATTACTGAACAGAATATCTTCAATATTATCCTTGCCTTGATATACAAGAATACAATGAATGTGTACAACGCCATTTGGGCCAATGGATTGCATTAAATAAAAAGCTATACATGTGGGCTAATACACACTAAATACAAATAGACTAATATCATCACATAGTTTGATTGAGAGAAGACTGAAGGGAATTCAAACTGGAACGAAAATCCATGAATAAACTCGTAGGTAGTCCTTTGGTGAAGATATTAGTATACTGAGCGGTAGATGGAACGTAAAGTACACAAATGTGGTCGGGAGAAACTTTATCACAAACAAAGTGGAAATCAATCTCTAAGTTCTTTGTTCTTTGATGTTGAGCTAGATTGGAAGACATATAGACCACTCTAACATTTTCAAAGTAGAAAATGCTCGCCTTAGGAGTACGACAACGTAGCTCAAGTAAAATATTACAGATCGAAGATGTCTCTATAAAAAAATTGGCAACATTGGGGGTACTCTCCTTCAATACTGGATCGGGAGATACTACCTTGTCTTTTAGAGGACTAAAATGAGGTTGTCCTTGAGAAAGACACAATATCCAGAGTCAGAGCGACGAGTGATTGGACATCCCCGAGTCAACATCAAAATAAGAAATTAAAGACGTGTTGGGGGAGACATGTACCTGAAGTCCGTGATCTAAAGTACCATGCAAGTGTCGAAGAATCCTTTTAGTGCATGAAGATGGGGTTCACAAGGATCATGCATGTACGTACAAATTTATTGTACAACAAATGTAATGTCAGGTCTCATGAAGGTGAGATACTAGAGCAATCCCGCAAGACTGCAGAATAGGGTAGTTACTAAAACTACAGAGCCAGTGGATTCCAGTTTGTAATCTGGTTTGGTATGAATGCAATAAGGATTATAGTTCATCATGTTGGCTCGCTCAAGGAGCTCTATTTCACACTTCTGTTGAGATAAGAATAGACATGCAGATGGGTGAACATCAAAGTACCCAAAAATAGTTAAGTGACCCAAGATCTGTCATGGAAAACTTATAGATGAGTTTGGATGTGATGTGCTAAAGAATACTTATAGAATATGTTGTAAGAATAATATCGTCAACATATAATAATAAATAAGTTGTCACATTAGCAGTGTACATGATTAATAGAGATGGATCTGTACGACTGTGTTGATAACCAATCGTCAGGGCATGCAGAGCAAAATGGTGGTACCATGATCTAAGGGCCTACTTCAGGCCATATAACGATTGGTAAAGATGGCATACATGATATGGGAACTAAGTTTCTCTAAAGCCAAGAAAATAATTCATATACACGATCTCTTGTAAGTGATTGTTAAAATAACACACTCTTCCCATCAAGCTGGTGAATTGGCTAATTTCTCGAAATCGCAAGGTTGAGAATAATGCATGTGATAGTCGGTTCTAGACTAAATGTCTCATCGCAATCAATACCCCACTATTGATTGCCTCTGTTCGCTGCAAGTCCGACCTTGTAGCGAGAAAGTGACATCTACATTAAACTTATGGCAGAAAAACCACAGAGACATGATAATATTTACCCCCGAGGGTCACAAAACAAGTGTCCAAGTCACATTCAAGATAAGTTCACTATACTCGTCATGCATGTCCTGGTGCTAGTCGGGTCCTCAATAGCCTGTAGGTAAGACCATATGATATAGGAAGAGGAGGAGACATGAAGATTGATTTAACAAATAGATTTAGCTATCCCACTCCTTAGACAATTGTTCATGTAATCAATAGGAGGGGTGATGGAGTGGGTTGGTGGATGTTGAGGAGGAGGAAGAAGAAGGGGAGCCCACAGAGGATGGAGTTGAAGAGGGGGAACCCACATAGGATGGAGTTGAAGATGCGAAAGTGGTGGAGGAGTGAGATGATTGTGGATTCGGTGCAAATGAATCCATAGCTATATGCATTGGGTTGGGTGAATGGTGAGTAAGAGGTGAGGAAGTATAAAATTGGAAGGGTAAAGGTGTATCTGGTATGTCATCAACAATATCATATGGTGGAGGATCATTTGGGGTGACAGCTTGGAAGGGAAATGTGTCTTCATGAAAAATAAACGAGAAAATATGATCTTATGCGTTGAAAGATCAAGACATCGATAGTCGCGATGATGGTTCAGGTACCCAAAAAATGCATAATGATAATCATGGTTCAAGCTTGTTAGAGGTGGTGAGTTAAGGGAAACAAAGTGTCACACCCCCAAACCAAAACGGCGGAATCATTCGACGGCAGATGACTTCATGTAGCATCACAACAATTGAATACATAGTAAAGAAAGAAATACAACCATCATATATATAATTTAAAATTTTACATTGTTGAAAGGTACTTGTTTCAAAAACAAATTACAATATAATGTCAAAATGAAATTAAACTAACGCAGCAGCGTCCCTTCTTCAAAAGCGGTAGTTTACCTGTATTTCTGAATCCCTGAGAAATACAAGTGGTTTTGAAAGAGTAGGTCAGCATTTAAGCTGGTGAGTTCATAAGTATTTAGTGACAATATTTATATGAAATAGAATGAAAATGGTTTGTACATGTTTAAAAGTTCCTAGAAAATCCCATATTTTCTACTATAGTAGATGGTAGTTTGATTGTTCCAAAACTGTAATGCAATAGTGCTTTTCATGCTTAAAATAGTATATTTATGTATAAATTGTTTAACGAATTTGAAAAACCCCTTAAATCAATGTGTTTTTAATACTCCATGTGAGTCTTATAACCATACTATTTGACCAGGATGCCTATAACAATGTTCTTCAGGCGTTGGAAAGTTATGATGTTTGTCACCCCAGGCCTGCCGACCTAGCTGTAGCTAACAACTTAGGTGTGGCATTGTCAATCCCGTATAGATCTATACACAAGTATCACGCTCCCCCTACAAGGGATTATGGTATATAATACAAGACTTAAAATGCATACTCAAAAGTACGTGAAATGTCTCACAAAACTTAGTATAAAACAGATTTATGTATGAAAATGTCCGTTTGTTCTTGCATATGAAAATATCTTTTTGATATAGTGTTTCTAGTATGTAAATGTTCATGATTTTCTCGTAAACTATACATATTATAGTTTTTTAAAGTGTGTTTCGTCCATATAGTAAACCCTAGTGTAATGCTCACTTGTTATGTAAAGTATAACATTTAAAGTGACATAAATGATCACACATACTTAAAGTATAAATAACATGTTTGATTCGTATATATATATATATATATATATATATATATATATATATATATATATATATATATATATACACATGTTTTATTTCCAAAAGACAAGATGTTATTGAGAATATATATCGCATATGAAAGTTCTCATGTAGTAGTTATGAATCACATATGATTACTTGATAAACAGTGTATATAGTGAAACTTTAGGTTACACACGATAATAATCGTGTGTTTACTCGCATCCCCTCCCCCCCGCCTTAAAAGTGTATAAAAAGCATTTATCAAACATTTAAAAGCGTAGTTTATAGGGGGTATGAACTCACTTGATACATCGAAAAAGGTGAGATGAAAACCGAGCAGAACTTCGACTTGAGAAAGCAGATTTTCTCGGGATTCTTGGGAATCTCGGGAGCGTAAACTTCCTTCGGGGCTTGGGTATGGAAACCGGGGCTTCGGGATATTACTTACACGCAAAACGAAGTAAAAACACAAGAAATAGGAGAAAAATGAGCAATTTACCTGGAACCCTCGCATCCCTTTTATAAGGGCTGGGAACCGCCTCGGTACGCTGGGCGCACGCGGTTACGCGGGGCGTACCCGTGCGTCATGCGTGACTGCATCCTCGACTGCTTCGGACGGGACAAGACATAGGGGAGTAGAGGGGCGACGTGGACGTTCTGAGGCCTAGTCCTCGAGTACGTTGGGCGTACGAGGGTACGCTGGGCATAACTCGGATTGGCCCGGTGACTCCTCCTTCGGATAATACCGAATTTTTATTTAAATTTATATTTTAATTATTTAGTAAACTTCAAAAATTCATATCTTCTTCATACGAACTTCGTTTTCGACGTTCTTTATATCCACACGTAGGTGAGGCTACGCTCTACAACTTTCATTTATACTCCGTCGGCAAATTTTGAAATTATTTTTTATTATTTGTTTTTAAAAGGTCGGGGTAGGAAAAGTTCGTTACAAATCCATAACTTCTTTATCCGATGTCTATTTTTGTTAGACTTTTTACCATTACAATACCATTGTCAAGACCTTCGATTCTCATTTAGGTCATTCCGGCCAAAAGTCGCTCGCTCTCTGTTTCGAGTTTTTAGCTGTCTACCGCTATACCAAAAACTTGGAAAAATCATAACTTCCTCATACGAAGTTAGATTTGGACGTTTTTCTTATGTACGCTCACGGTTTAATGATATCTAACATAGTAGGTAACCGAATAGAGACTTTTGTACATTTTATTTTCAAAGTTAATTTCATTATTTTCAAAAGTGGTTACAATACTTAGCTTTTTAAGTCATTACATAGAATCGAAATATCGGGTTGTCACACAAAGACACTCAAATATGTGAAAGTGTGTATATGTGAGGCGAGTTTGAAATAGTCGAAAATGGGGAGTTTTGTTTTTTAATGGATATAGATGGTAGGATGTTTAGGAGATATGTAGCCATGTGAAGGGCTTCCACCCGATATGCGTGACATCCCCCACTTTTCATGACCAGTTAAAACGTTTTCTTTACACTTTAAAATAATTAGTTGTCTTTGTTACGGAAAATCTCAGTTTAATAAAACATTTTGAGATAAATATTACAGATTCATCTCTTATTTCACTCGGCATCCCAATTAGGTTCCAGAAACCTTAGCTATGCTACCTGTGATACAGATAAATTGAGTGGGTTGCATTTGGGAAAACCTAGTGAGATACATAGGGTTTTCAACCCATAACAACTTAATGATATTAAATTATATTAATAATCCTACAAAACAAACATTTCCAAACAAAATAGATATATAAATCCAACGTAAATATCTATAAGAAACTTTACACATACATACAAGTCCAACCGATTCTCAAAAATCATAGTTCAACAATTATCTATAAGAATCACATTACCTAATGAATCCTTTGAATAACTATTTGACTACACAACTAGGGGAGTCCTTGGATAGTGTAAGTCATTTAAAGGTAACCAATGTTAATAATATTTGATAAATATGGTATCCCATTTTATCTATGTCTATGGGTTATAAGTCCACACTAGTAAACTAATTCAGAAGACATTCTAGAATAATCAAGTGTTGTCATCTTACTCTGGTAGATGACTCAGACATACCTACTTGACATTTGAATCAGACACACCATTTATGGTTGTCTGAAAAGAGGACGACTACTACGCTCTGCTTTAATCTCACATGTTACCCAACTATGAGACTGTTTGATTATTCAACTTACTTCAAACTAAATCATCCTTTATAAGTCTTAATTTATAATTAAACAAGACTGTAATAAAATAAATCGACTTCAAATAAAATTTCCTGATCATATGATACTATTATAACTCAATATATAAAATCAGCACAAAAACACAGATAGTAAACGGTTAATATATATAATTAATATTTTGAGCAACGAATACTTTTATTATAATTATGTCCTTGAGAATAACTAGGTACTCACATATTTAAAGGTGAAAGACTTTTGGTTAAGTCTGCGTTCCCACTAACACTCCAACATTTTCTTGAAAAATATCAAGATATAAATGTTACTACATTTTAGTCATCATTTATAGTATTCATGATTATAATGAAAGTTTCTCATATTTATCAATAATCACAATAGAATATCGACTTATAACTAATAAGGAACAACCAGGTAAGAGCGTATTGAATATAGGATCTGTTTGGCATATATAGTACATTTTTTGGAAAATCAACTTTAAACACCTCACGAATCTAGCCTAGACTTCACTCCCGTAAGTACATCGATCAGTATACCGAATGATATTACTGATAATCATATTATAAGTTCATAATAATGATTATAAACATAAATATAAGTTATACTTAAAGTACGGTAATCATACCATAACTTACATGTTGTTTAACAAAAAAACAGAAATTGTGCGGGCAGAACTTTGAAACCGAAAGCTCTATTTATTCAGGCTCTCTAGAGATTCACTAATAACACATAAGAACTAGTAAAATTGGGCCTCGAGAATTTGGGAGAGTTTGGAAGAAGTTTAGAAGTGATTTTTGGTGAAATGAGATAAAAAAACGCAACTATTTATTGCATTTCTCAGGGGGCGCGTGTAACAGCCCGGAATTTCTAGGTATTTATTAATTGGTTTATTTTTGGAGATTGTGAGTGGACTCGACGAGTTGGAGCTCAAACTCGCCGAGTAGGATCGTGGTTTTGGGCACGGGTTCGCGTCCGGACTCGGCGAGTCCAAGAGTGGACTCGGTGAGTCCACGCTGTGTGAGGAAACCCTAATTCTCGGGGTTTGAGACCTATTTAAAGGGCCTTATGGCCGTCATTTGTGCTCACTAGTCCATAGAGAGAAACCCTAGAGTGCTTGAACATTTTGAGAGAGAAAGGAAGCATTTCTTGACCCTTGTGTGTTATTTAGCGAAGAAGAAGGAGGTTCTAGCCAAGAGGAAGCAAAGGAGGTTGCTATACTGTGGATTTGAAGCTTAGATCATCGAACTAGAGGTATGACTTCGGCTCATCTTCTGTTTTGTGAAGTATAATTGGATTTAGGGTTTCTTATGGCCTTTATTGGGTTGATTTGATGCCAAATAGTTCCTTTCTAATGTTGAGGCTTTGGATCTGGATCCATAGAGGTCCAGAGAGCCTCACTCATCAAGCTTTATGAAGAGCAATGGAGATTATGACCTTGAGTTGTAGTATTTGGGACAAAATCATCATATATGGTCATATAGATGTTGTATGTACATCAAGATAGTGACTTTACATGCTAAATAAGCTTGGAAGGACTGGATCTATGAGTTAATGGACCGAATCTGACCTTATGACCAAGTTTGATTCATTGCATGGCATGGACTCGCCGAGTCCGAATAACAGACTCGACGAGTAGCATGAATATTGCCCACACCACACAGCGACTGGTCTTGCCGAGTTGAGGGTTTTACTCAGTGAGTCAGGGAGAGTCAGAGTGGGTTGACAGGTGGACTGAATTAAGCTGGACTCGTCGAGTTGAGTCGTGGTGGCCCCGCAACTCATGCCAGGTGGAACTCGTCGAGTTAGGAGAATACTCGACGTGTCAAGAGAGGATCCTAGGGAAATCAGTGTATGCGCTTAGACTCGACGAGTCGTTATAGTGCACTCGCCGAGTCCGGTCAAAGTTGACCATTGACCAGTGTTGACCTATGTTGACTTGTTAAGGGATAGTCAACCTTAGTTGGGAAAGTGTTAATTAGAGATGTATTTGTGTTATAGGAGGACTATAGCTCGGGAGATCGAGCACTAATGATTCAGGGATTTACGACTTACCGAGACACGCGAGGTGAGTCTTCTCACTATACTTTACCTTAAGTAGGTAACTAGAGTTATGTGACAGAGTATTTGTATGCGATGTATGTTATGTGTTGTACTGCATTATTTATATGTGATTTATGGTGTGCATGTTTACAGAGTTAGAACCGTAAGGTTCACAGAGTTAGAACCTAAGGGTTCACAGAGTTGGGTGCACGGACCCATAGAGTTATAGCCTCGAGTGGCTACTATGTGTTATATGTGGTATTTTGGGGAACTCACTAAGCTTTGTGCTTACAGTGTTTGATGTTATTTGTTTCAGGTACTAGTGACGATGGCGGGAAGGCGCCGGCTTGATCAGTACACACGCATGGGATTTATGATTTTGAGATCTTGGGATTTTGTATTACTTGGATTGAATGATTAAATACGGTTGTTTTCTGAATATTAAATGAATTATGTTTTATAAAAATTTGAAAATTTTGTTTTGAAATTTACGGTGTTGCAGCGCGTCGTGCCCTGTATACATGTCATTATCTGATTGAATAGCGTGGGGAAGAAGGGTGCAATCTAGTCGCTCCACGTGTTAGCCATCCACGGTGCTATGTGTCAAAATCTCATTGGTCCATATTTATAAATCTTTTAAAATCATAACTTTCGCATATGAGCTCCGTTTTCCATGTTCTTTATATCCCCTCTTTCGTATCGACGATTACTACAAGTTTAATTTAGACTTCATCAGCTAATTCATAATTTATTTTTCATTTTAAAATTCGAGAAGGCTTACACTATAAATGATGTTGCGAAAAACATAACTTCCGATGAGCTTTATTTTCAATATTCTTTATATCCCTACTTTCATATGGAAGAGTACTACAACTTTCATTTAGATTGATTTGTCCAAGGAGCAACCCCACTTTTGATTTGATTTTTATGACACATTTAGTTGTATCTTGTCGAACGCTAAACTTTAAAAAACCATAACTTCCTCATACAAAGTCAGATTATTGCATTCATTATATCAACATTGTCGTATTCACGACTAGTACGACTTTCGTTTAGATGATTTATCCTAAACACGCCTTTATTTTTAACTTCTATGTTTAGCATTTTGTTACATTTGTAACCATATGTTTATAAAAATATTATACCATAATTATATTTATTTGTATAACATAAATACAATGTAATATACAAATTTGTAAACACATAACATGTAAGAATATTTCTTATTTATTTCTTCATAATAAAATTTTACATTAATTCGTTAACGTACATGAGGATGATTTTTCTAACGAAAAGTGTGGGCGCTACAACTATCACGTACTTAGGATGATTCCTCCCAAAATCATGCAACAACAAACAGTTGGGATAGTGATATTTAATGTCACTTTCTATTTCCCAAGTACGATTTAGCCCAACAGTATTTTTCCAACGCCCAAGTACCAAATCGATCTTCTTGTGCCACAATGTTTTCCTTTTTCGATCAACAATTGCTTTTTCCTCCTCAACTAACCTCTTGCTCTCATCAATCCTTAATTCCAAAAGTGGAATCATGGCAGGTTCTCCTCTTAATCACTTCCTTAAATAACAAACATGAAAGGTGTTGTGAATAACTTTCAGTTCATCTGGTTATTCAAGCTAGTATGCTTTCTTCTCTATCTTCTAAAGTACTTTGAACGGTCGAATAAAACGAGGACTTAACTTCCCACATTTTCCAAATCTGATAAGTCCCTTCCATGGAGAGACTTTAAGTTACACCTTATCATCGACCTCAAAAGTTACAAGTTGTTTCTTTTAAGTTGCATAACTCTTATGGTGATTTTGAGCAGCTAACATTCTTTCTCGGATAATTTTCACCGATTTTCACTTTATCAGCAACTTGTTTGACGATTTCAAGACCCGCAAAGTGTTTTGATACATCTTCTAACCATCAAGACGGTGTATGGAAATTTCTCCCGTACAATGCTTCATAAGGAGGCATCTTGATGTTTGAGTGATAACTAATGTTGTAGGCGAATTCTAATAGTGCTAGGTGATCATCCCAATTACCAATGAATTCCAAAGAGCATGCCCGCAACATGTATTCTAGTTTTTGGATACTTCTTTCACTATGTTTTTTCATTTGTGGATGGTAATAAGTTCTTAAGCATCATTTGTGGATGGTAAGAAGTAACTACGCATAGCTTTGTAACCATCTTTTCATGCATACTCTTCCAGAATCTGGAAGTGAATCAATTATCCATGTCTAATACAATCGATAAGGGCACACCATGAATTTTGAAAATTTATTTTATGTAGGCTTTTGACAACTTATCCATATACCAGGTCTCTCATGCGGCTAAGATGTGTGCACTTTTCGTCAACCAATTTACTATAACCCAGATCATTTCGTGGCCTTTTCTTGTCTTTGTAAACTTGGTTATGAAGTCCATGGTAATGTCATCCCACTTACCTATGTGTACTGGTAAATGTTCCAAGTCCCCATATGGCTACTAATATTATGCTTTCACTTTTGAACAAGTCACACATTCAACCATGTAAGTTGCCACATCGATCTTCATTGTTGGCCACCAGTAATAGGTTATAAGGTCAAAATACATCTTGGTGCTTCCCGGGTGTATATAATACATCATTTTATGAGACTCTTCCATGAGAAGATCTCGTATTCCTCCTATCTTCGGCACCCAAATATGATTTTTGAATACCTTTAGCCCTTAATTATTTTCTTCTAACACTAACGTCTTGCCCAGACGTTTTTCTTTCTTCGCAACTTCTGCCTTGAGGTGATGTTTGTAACTACTCAAAGACTATGTTGTGAAATACTTACTAACCCTGTAAAGAAAATGTCGCAGTTAATTCCTTGAGTAGAAAAATGAATCCAGTATGGAAAAGAGAAAAATCGTTGAAGATTATAGTAATTTCAATGATTATAGAGAAGATAAAAGAAGTTCAGAATACGAGATCTTTTGAGTAAAGAGATATTGAAGGCTTTTATGATCTATAAATAGCTTGCACTTAGTTCCATAAAGATATTGCCTCCGAATCTTTAAGGCAAAAACCACCGTCGTAAGCTTTAGAACATGTGTGGATAGTTTTGTTCGTTAACTTTCAATTTCCTTGAAAAATAAGATGCCACTTTGTCTCTTTGGGTAAGAACACATCCTAATCCAACTCCAAAAGAATCCTGAATATTGAAAAGTCATCAGTTCCTTCCGGTAGGACGAGGATTGGTGCTTCACAGTTCACACAATCTCTTCTTTAGTTCACCAAAAGTTACTTTTTTTCTCCTTGCTCTAAGTGTAGGTAATCCCTTTACGAGTCAAGGTTGTTAGTGGAGAAATAATAGAAGAGAAGTCTTTGATGAACCTTTGGTAGTAACCAACTAATTCCAAAAAAGTATGAACTTTTGTGGGACGCTTTGGTGTTTTCCATATCATAACAATCTCAAACTTTGTTGGGTTGACCATTATACCCTTCTCGCTAACCATATAACCCAAGAATTGTATTTTTCGATTCCAGAACTCACACTTGGAGAACTTTGCATAAACTTTATCGTTTTTCAGTATTTCTAATACTTCTCGAAGGTGTTTACCATGATCTTTATCGTTCTTTGAGTAAATCACGATGTCATCAGTAAACACTATTAATGATTTATCGAGAAAAGGTTTAACAATTTGATGCATCAGATCTATGAATGTTACTAGATAATTTGTTAGCCCAAATGGAATAGAAAGGAATTCATAGTGTTTACACCTTTTCCTAAAGGGTATCTTGTTAACATCTTGTTCTCTTACTTTCAACTAATGACAGCCTGACCAGAGCTCGATCTTGGAAAAGAAAGTTGTTCCCTACAATTGATTGAAGAAACCTATGTTCCTATTGGTTTCCATTTTTTCTATTGCATTAGAAATGTATTAGGCTACTAATGCCTCAATATCGGCCGAATTAATAGGTTCGGGATTAGGTTCAGGTTGCCTGGGGTTTCTCCTAGTGCCTCCTGAACCAACGTCTAATCAGAGTTTTGCATTATCTTTGGAAAACACTATTTACTGGTTATTTGCAATTGTACTTACAATTCTAGTGAGTGACTTATCCAAGTGGGAGACCATTGGATTAAGCATCTAAGATCCTAACTAGATTAGTATAACGTTACTAAATAAAAGTAAAGTGCTTTTAGGGTTTCCTCATAACTAGGAAATGGATTGGATTGATCAAATGAGAGAGATAAATGATTTGTTAATTTATTATGTGATTAATAAATCAATAGAAATAGTTAATAATTAATATAAATTAATTAATGATAGTAAGAATTTATTAATTATTAATCATAATTAATCTGGAATTAATTTGGGATTAATTGGAACTAATTATAGGTGCAAGGGGTAAATTGTAATTGTTTAATAGTTGAACAAAGAGGAAATACTAGAACCTTCCATGGAATGGACGGTTTCATGAGTCTTCTTAGGATCTCCAGAGGTCTCATGGTTGTTCATAAGGAAAGGATTTGAATTGTGATTAAATCTATTATTTTAATTATTCAAATATGGTTTTGCTACAAGTTACCTAGACAATAAATAGGACCCTTAGGGTATCTAATTTTGTTACTCTCATATACCTATAGGTGGGGAATGAAAATTACTCCTTTCTCCCCTTTCTCCTTCAATCCAAGGTTTTCTTGAATTTTGGGTGTGAACCATTAGAGGCCCATATACTTTGGAGATAGGTTTTCCAAGGAGACAAGCAGAATTGACTAGCATGATTGGAATCAACAAAAGGTATGTATCCCTAACCATGAAATTTTATTCATCGGGTTTTAGTTTGTGTGTTTCATAAGTATGTTGCTATTAGTTGTGAAATAGACGTGGATCCATTTTAGGATTCATGTACCCTTAAGTGTTAAATGAAATTATGCAAGTACAATTAATGGTATTGTAACCTAGAAATCCCATCATAAAGTACTTTATGCGTTTAAACAACTAACAAAGATTACAAACAACTAACACATACCCTGATACTAACTTAGGATCAAGAAAATGATACCAACAAGAGCTACCCAATCTAACCCAAGATCCAAGCCTAGACAAGAGCCCTATTGATATCAAAACACCATACTTATAGATTCGGAAACCATAGAATCTTTAGTAGCTCTATGCATCACTGATGCAATGGCAAATTTTGAAGCTAACCGACACACTAGGTCAGGATACGGAGGGGGAACGGGAGGTGACAGTTCCCAAAGAGATAACATAAGCCCTCTCAGGGTCTGTATATACAAGGATTTCATATTGAAAACCTAAGAAGTTTTACGAGAATGAAGGAGTTGTAGGATTAAACCAATGGATCGAGAAAACATTGTTAATTTTTTAGATAATCTCTTGCACTGAGGACAGCAAGGTGAAGTGCGTGATTGCACCTTCTTGGATGTTTCTTTGTCTTGTTGGAATAGCCACACCAAAACACTAACATCAGTAACGCAAACGTTATGTATTGGGAAGAACTAAATCAGATGTTGATCGACGAATACTGCCCTCAGGAAGAAATGAAAAAGATTGAGCAGCAGTTATGGAACCTGACCATGAAAGACGCCATCATCGCGACTTATACAAACTGATTCAACCATCTTGCGACCCTCTGTTCCAGCTTTATAACTCCATAATATAAGAAATTTGAGGGATACATATGGGGTTTATATCAATCTATTCAAGGATCGGTTACTGCTTCTCAACCATCCACCTACGGTAGTGCAAGCGTTCAGCCTTCAATCTAACGAATCAAGAGATATGACGGGGAACTATAGTCTAGAAAGCTAACATACCAGGATCTAGAGAAAGCAAGCATAAGTATGGGAATGAGTACAAGGGAAACTCAAGGCGAACCCTGGGAAAGAGGCAAGAGACAGTTAAAGCCTATGCAGCTACAACTCCATCTCCATCAACAGTAGCAACCATCACCACGTACGGACGGTATGCTGGCAAGCACCCAAAGTTAATGAGACATCTCCAAATTCATGATCATTTTAAAAAATTTATTTATGCTTATTTAAAAATTAGAATATACTTTTTGAAAAGTAGTATTGCGGAATCTGTTCCCAAAAAACATGATAATGATGTTATCAAATCATTTCCGAAGAAATGTATGCTTTATTTAAAACATTTGGATGTCATCGTCAATACAGAAACATAAGCATAAAAAGAGCTTACATTCATTTATACTAATGAATTCACATAGATACCTATGATTCAAATAAATTGAGTGGGTCAGGTTGGGAAACCTAGTGAGTTCATAAGGATTTCAATCCCACAATGTTATACCATATATATATATATACACACACTTTATAACTCATAATATATACAATTTCACCTCAAATAAGTAATTTTACCCCATCCTATCGATCCTGACAACGACACAATCCATACACCAGGATCTAAAACTAACAACTTTACCTAATGCAAACTCCCGGATCAAGATTGTCTAATCCATGCTCTGGGATTAATGACCAATGATTATGCCCACTCCATACTCTCAGACTATGGATGAATTACTATGTCTAATCCATGCTTAAGTTCGACCCTTTGTGTATATCTTACATGTATTTGTAAGGAAATACTACCTGGTATTTATCTCAATTAATTTAGGTTTATTCTATACCCTAAATTATCATATATATTATCAGATATGCTCTTAACATGTATTTCAGGAAATAACAAATATTTCACATACAAACACATATTTTATACTTTAATAAATACTTGTATAAAATAATGTTCATGAAATGGACTATGCACTCACTTGTTAATGTGATGAATCCAAACTCGGGCAGCGCTTCGCTTCTAACAATTTGATTTTCTTTTGACGAAACCTATTATCATTACTACTAAATATTAGTCTAATATTTATTGCAGTTAATTATTAGTCTAGATTTACGAGGGGTATTGTTTTATAAGTGTCCAACAACCTTAAGCGGCCCTTCAAACCAGATTCCTAGTACCGTGAGCAGTTAAAAGGTATGATAATAACACTTTCTATAATTTATAATACCTAGCACATATATTTTTAATAGGTTCATAATAAGGATATTGAACTTAAACATAAGTTATACTTAAAGCACGGTAAACATAACTCTACTTATAGGTGGTTTAGTGAGAAACTAGACTTTGCGCGGGCAGAACTTCATCACTGAATCTTTCTAAAATGATTCTTGTTGTGCTTCAGCACCCAACTTACAATACTAAAACTACAGAAAGAGAAGTCGAATCACGAAGGACCGAAATGCTCGGGGATAAGAATAGAAAGACTCGTGAATTAAGAGAATGGTGCAAAAATATGAGAGCCTAGAGGCTCTTATTTATATTAATTGAATTTTCAAAAACTATCATCTATAGTTACTTAATGACCTTATAGTTATTTAAACAACTTAACACCCCTTTAAAATACTATTTTAAATAGATTTAACGAGTCGGAAGTACTCAACACTAGTCTTAGAATGACCGCATCGTCGATACCTTTTATATATATATATATATATATATATATATATATATATATATATATATATATATATGATTTATACTTTATTTTAATACGTAAATATGTTATTATAAATTATAACTCGTTCATATGAACTCCGTTTCTGACATTATTTATATCCATGTGTAGCTATCGACGAGATCTACAACTTTCGTTTAGATTCCGTCAGTTAAATTTGACTTTATTTTATGTCCATATTTTTATAAAATTAAATAGTTTTGCAAAAATCATAACTGTCTAGTACGAACTCCATTTTTGATATTCTTTTTCTCAAACATCTTATGTTAAAGAGTACTACGATTTTCTTTTTGGTGGCTTTAGCTAAAAGTCAGTCATTCTCTTCGTAGCTTTTTACGTCATACATTCATTGTGTGCGGCTGAATTTCATATCTTATAAAAATCATATCTAATTTATACGAAGTCGGATTTCTATCATATATATATATATATATATATATATATATATATATATATATATATATATATATATATATATGTGTGTGTGTGTGTGTGTGTGTGTGTGTGTGTGTGTGTGTTTTTTGGCACACTTATTTTTACAATTTACGGACGATTCAACAAATTTTTCCTATTATTATTATATTATAATAATCATGAAACACATAATAGTCATATAATTCTTCTTTATTACATCAAGTAGGTTACAATTGTTGACCCTAATTATTACTTTGTTTAAGATTATATATCCTTGATAACCTTCTAGAAAAAAATCATTTTTAATGCTTATTATATCTTAATTGACTAGTCTGAATATGCGGGTGTCACAGTGTAATCAATGCAACTTCCATCATACTAGAAATAGTATGATCCGTAATAGGTGTGGTAGGGTAGTGCACACTGCTAGATCCTATAGATAACCGGCAGCTGCATCGGCAACCATGACAAAAATAGGGGTTACTACTACTAGAAATTGAGCTTGATACGTGTGTGGGAGACTGGGCATTTTAAGAGGGATTTCCTGAAGTTGAAGAATATATGGGGAATGCAAGAGGTATGAGATTCATGATCGGCGCAAGAGACACTATCTTGGACCCAAAAGTGGTAACTGGTACGTTTCATGTTAACGGTTTATATGCAGCAATAATTTTCGATTCGGGTGCTGGGAAAAGTTTTATTATGCCATAGGTATAGAAAACTAGATGAATCGTACCTATTATAATGGGATAACGGTGAATCTGACAGTACCCAAGAAATCTTATAAAACTACCTTCTGACTCTAAACAATCACACTTCTCATGTCATTATCATTCCCATGACTATCGGAGGGTTCAATGTTATAATTGGCATTGATTGGCTATGCATTCACCGAGACGAAATATTGTGCTACAAAAAAGTCGTATGAAATTCCTTACCTAATGGAGAATCGCTGATCATCTACGAGGAAAAACCTAGCAAAAACCTTCAAATCATCTCCTATATGAAAGCGTAGAACTGGGGGAAATCTCAGTAAATCCTACGAAAAAGTCGTATGAAATTCCTTACCTAATCGAGAATCGCTAATCATATATGGGAAAAAAACCTAGCAAAAACCTACTCATGTTGCCCCTAGGACTACGAGTTCCTGGTTATGCCTTTCAGACTAACCAATGCTCTAGTAGTCTTTATAGATCTTATGAACCGTGTTTGCAAACCTTATTTGGACAATTTCGTGATTTTCTTCATCGATGACTTATTGATATACTTACGAACCGAGGAAGAACATGACTAACATCTACAAATCATCTTAGAGCTTCTGAGAAAAGAGAAATTGTATGCTAAATTCTCAAAGTGCAAATTCTGGATCAGAGAAGAACACTTTCTAGGGCATGCGGTTAGCAACAAGGGAATACACATAGATCCCTCCAAAAGAAGAGATTAAGAATTGAAAAGCACCTACAACACCGAATGAGGTGTTCCAGTTCTTAGGATTTCCAGTCTATTACCGAAGATTTATTGAAAAATTCTCCAAAATAGCTAAGCCCCTCACAACATTAACGTAGAAGGACACAAAGTTTAAGTAGGAAGAAAAACAAGAGTCAGCCTTTTAGAAATTGAAACATGTGATGTGTAGTGTGCCAATCCTATCACTCCCAGAAGAAATTGAGGACTTTGTAGTCTATTGTGATGCCTCGCACCAGGGACTAAGATGTATACTAATACACCACCCATGACTTAGCACTAGGAGTCGTGGTGTTTACCTTCAAGATTTGGAGACATTAACTTTACGGTACCAAGTGTACCATATGCATTGATCACAATTGTCTTACGCAAATTTTTAATCAGAAGGAACTCAACATGAGGCATTGAAGATGGCTAAAATTGTTGAATGACTATGAGTGAAAAGTTCGTTACCACCCAGGAAAGGAAAACATTATGACAGAGGCCTTAACTAGAAAAAACGCACCTAACCTTGCAGAGTCAAGACACTCACATTGGCAATCCAACCAAATCTACCTACCCAAATCATAGAAGCCTAACTAGAGGCTCTTAAGGAAGAAAACATGGTAGAAGAGTTTGTGAGGGATAGAAAAATAACTCGAGTCCATGGACGACGAGACATAATGTTTCATGGAAAGAATTTAGGTGCCAAAGTTTGGTGAAATCTGAAGTCTGGTGTTGGATATTTAGTCCAAACATGATCTGACAAGATGTACCTGGACTTGAATAAAAGATAATGGTGGCCTAACATGAAAACAGAGATCGCCACCTACATAAACAAATGCTTGACGTACGCGAAGGTCAAGGCAGAATATCAAAACCCCTCGGGTCTACTGCAACACCTAGAAATACCCGAGTGGAAATAGGAACAAGTCGCCATGGACATCATCACGAAACTACCCAATACGCCCAGTGGATATGGCACTATTGGGGTAGTAGTTGATGATTTCAGCTAACAGGCTAAAATATATTAATAAATATATTTGTGTAACATCCGAAAAACACAACCAATTTAAAATTTTCAAACAACCCGATTTTCACTAAAATGTTTACAAAAAGGTTTTCAATACAAGTCATTAAGTATTCCCAGAATCACATTGCTACAAAATCATGAGGAGTGGTACGATCGTGCCTTCGCCTTGCCACAGTCTCCTGAAGAACCTGAAAAACATTAAACCACAACTGTAAGCCCGAAAGCTTAGTGAGATACCCCCAAAATACCAACCACGTATACGCCCTTCCAGGCTACGACCTTCTGGTCCAAAACATATAAAACATACATAACATAACAGAACATAGAACAGCCATGCATATCGGGTCTACCGTGTGACTGGTCCGCCGTATCGGGCCTTCAGTCCAACGGATCCATCCTCCGGGTCTAGTCATGTCCTTCGAGTCTACAGTGGGGTTGGTCCGCCCGCATCGGGCCTTCAACCCACCTGGTCCACTCTCTGAGTCTATAGTGTGACTGGTCCGCCCGCATCGGGCCTTCAGTCGGCCTGGTCCACTCTCCGAGCCTCGGCACATCTGGTCCGCCCTCGTGGGGCCTACAGCCTATCCGGACCGCTCGCTGGGCCTTCGGAACAACCGGTCCGCCCTGGGTATCTTGGCCTACAGCACAAAGCAGGACCCGCCTCAACCCATCTCCAGTCCAAACAACCATATGCACAAAACATACATTCATATAACAGTCATAGTCAACAAACCGAGCAAGCAGATCACATAGCATATCATTACCCTAACCGGGTTACCGACCTAACCGGTCACTAGCATAGCATCACTCTATATATCGGGAAAACTGACCTTAGCAAGGCCTCCTAGCATGTACCATCCTAGCTACCAGGATGCAGACACATCAAACAATAACATAATAACCATAACCGAATCTCAATACAATAAAGGCCGGCCTTGGTGCCTTAGACCCTGTTGATATAGTGAGGATAACTCACCTCGAAACTGCCGGCTGAAAAGATAAGATCCCGCTGCTCCGAACTCTAACATGAACTCCTCCACTAAACATCAAAACATACAACTCAATAAATACCCTTAATTATCAAAATACCCCTGGAAGACAACTGGTCAACCTTGGACGAGTCAAAGTCAACCCCTGACTGACCCTACTCACCGAGTCCTTATGCTCAAAACTACCCTCAATTAGCGACCCAACTCGCCGAGTCACCCCAAGACTCGTCGAGTCCAACAACTCTGAGTCCACTCGCACCCAACTCACCGAGTCATCCCTTGACTCACCGATTCATCGACTCAACCAGAAATATTGGGACTTCCTAGACAAGACTCACCGAGTCCAAATGGACTCGTCGAGTCCAAGGCCATCTTCAACCTACTCGCCGAGTTGTTCTTCCAACTCGTCGAGTCCCAGGCCATCTTCAAGCAACTCGTCGAGTCCACCCATGTGACTCGTCGAGTACCACTGGTCTGAATCAATACAGAAGCATCTCAGGCCATGCAATTGATCCAAAACATAGATCCAACCTCCTACAATCCATCCATCACGTAAAGTGGCAAACTTTACGTGAATCTAACGAGATCTAAGCCATATTCACCTTAAAACCAAGGTTTGGGACATGGTGGCTTCACTAAGCACTCAAACACAGGAACTTTAATGCACTCTAGGCCTTCAATATTCCAGATCTGAGGTAGCAACCTCAGATCTATCCTCCAAACTCCAAAACATTCCAAGACATACTCCCCACAAACCCCAAAATGATGAAACTAGGAATGCACAACCTAAGGATGAAGATATTACCTCCAAAAGATGCCTCAATAGCAGCCAAACTCGAATCCAAGCAAAGCCCTTTGATCCAAGCCACTTCTCCTTCAAGATCTCTTCAAACAACACTTCTCCAAGCTCTTATTTGCTCCATAAATGATCTCTCCATGAATTTAGGGTTTCTGGAACTCAAGGGGGGAATAAGGGAGGCTGTGGAGGGGTATAATGCTCTTTATATAGGGCTCAACCCCGAAAATTAGGGTTTTCTCCATACAGCACCTACTCGCCGAGTCCATCCTTGGGACTCGCCGAGTAGGCCACTTGACACGCGACCATGACCGCGACCTGACTCGTCGAGTCCATCCATGGACTCGCCGAGTCATCCTCTAAAACTTACACTTTTAGCCCTTCAACTCTACTCTTGCGATTCCGGGATGTTACAATTCTCCCCCACTTAAATTAGGCTTCATCCTCGAAGCCTACGGCATCTCATCTTCAAATTACTTCCCACGACGCGCCACTTGACCTTGACCGAACCAAGTCCCTCAAGGTACAACCATAGAACTAGAGGCTCACTTTCTCCTTCCATACGGTGTCCCCATCACCTACTCAAACCGGGCACTAGCTGAACCCTCTGATAACCACACTCAACAACCGAGAATTACCCTTGATGCTTTACTGCTCCAATTCTCATCCTTCACTTGACTCATATGGCTATAATGCCACGAACCATCGGATCCCCGATCCGAATTCCACTCTATCCATCCCATGATGACCGAAAGACCCATTCTTCCATTTCGGAGCAACTCCCCCGAGTTCTCCTCTCACAATCACACACACATGCTGATCTAGCTCTAGCACCCTCACGTTCGGATAACCTAATACACCGTTGATATCCTCCAAACATCCTTCCGGGATGAACCGCTGATACATACCCAAAACCCTGATCAGAATCACACTGAGAGTCCAAGACTCTCCCTCTGTATCCCTTCCGAACCCCTCTCCCTGGCTCTACGCCGCGGTATTCCCTCCGCGCCCAGAGCAACATATCAAGTCGAATGAGCTTTTATTCCACCGCCGCAACACACTACTCAAAGACCATCGACGGACCACTCCAATCATAACTCTACACTGCCGCTTTCACTTCCGTGAATTCGCACTCCCTTTTAGGAATTCCATTCCTCCCTCTTTCCTTATCAAGGAAACCACTCGTCCGCCCAGTCACCATGACAGGCACCATGGTGCTCATCCCACGCTACATTACCTCTTTAAAGCGTACCCAACATCCATGCATCACCATTACACTAACTCTCATCACAGGGACTCTCAAGCCCATGCACTACCTTCACTGCTCAAGATCGCTACCCGGGGCCAGGCCTCCCAATGTAATCACACTGCAACATATGCAACCCATAACCTCAATCCGATCCAACAATACTCGCAGAGTCTTCAGCATGACTGGATCGCCTCCCCAGGCCTTCAGCCAATTTGGACCACTCTCAGAACCTTCAGCCAATCTGACTGGACCGTTCTCCGAGCCTTCGGTCTGACTGGTACGCCTACCGGCCTTCAGTCTATCCGGACCGCTCAACTAGCATTCAACACTCCGAACCATCCCTTTGGGAAATCCTCCCGTGCATACCGTTCTAGCCCTCTAGGGGTTCCGAACTCTATCTCCATCATACATACTCGATCCCGGCCTGCTCCCATGCCTTCCTCAATCAACTGCTATAGGTCTGTATTCCGCCCCGCACGCCTGTTACTCACCCATACGAGCCTGCTCTCGACTGATAGAAATACCGCTGAATTCCCCAAGCAGCTAAACAACCTCTCAGGCCCAACGATCATCCGAAGAATTTCCAATTCTCCCCCACTTAGGACACTGACAGTTAGTCACCGGTCGCCATCACCGATCTCCCCAAGCAACCTTGCAGGAATCAACACATGCACTCAAAATGTTTTCGCCAACGCCAACAACCTTCATACAAATCACGCTCCCACGTTGCACAACCCGCTCGAAAGGAACCCAATCTTCAACTATCCATTCCTCAGACTGCAGAATCTAACTGGCCTTCAAACCAACACCGCATCCGCCACCAATCCTCACAAAGATAATCAACGATATCTCGATGTACTAATCCATAACCATAACGATCCTCCAGGGAACAAAAGATACTAAAACGAAATCTCGATCACAACTCGCCAAACCCTCAAGGAACAACGGATACCACACGAAAACCCGAAATGCAATTCCATAACCAACCAACGAAACCAACAGATAACAATACTCCACAACAATCATAAATAATCAAAACATCAGAAAGAAACATACCCGCAGCAGCAAGCTGAAAAAACACGACCCTAAGCCCTTGGGGGCTCCGCTCCACCCTGATCTCCACCTGTGATCCTCAACGTAGCCGGTGCTGGAGCCTGCACCGGTCCTGCAGCAAGCCGTGGACAGTTGACCTTCAAATGTCCAACCTGATGACAATGATAGCATATCCTCAAATCCCGAACCAGCACTGACTGCCGACAATCCCTCGCATAGTGTCCCTCCTTTCCGCACTTGCAGCATGCTCCACCGGACCGACAAACCCCGGCATGACCCCTTCCACACTTTCCACAGACGTGGCCACCCTGATCTCCCATACTGGAATCAACGGTCTTAGACCGTTTCGTCACCGGCTGCGACTGAACCGGAGCTTGCCTCAGCTCACGCATCTGAAACTCAATCTCTAACTCACGCCGCCTGGCGGCCTCCTGCAACTCCAGCAAAGTCTCGCACCTCTGCGCAGACACAAACTGTCTGATGTCCCTCTTTAGCATACTCAGATACCGGGACATCTGAGCCTGCTCCGAAGCGAACTCAGGGCAAAACATCGCCCGCTCAGTAAACATCCTGGTGATTTCCGTCACCGATTCCGAATCCTGTTTCAGCTCCAAGAACTCCTGAGCCAACCTCTCCCTCTCGACCTGTGGAACAAAACGAGTGCTAAACATCTCTCTGAACCGATCCCATGAAATCGCAACCCTCTGCGCATCCGAGTACGACCCTGTGGTCAATCTCCACCAATCCTTTGCTCCGAGCCTCAACAGGTTCAAAGCACACCTCACCCTCTGATCAGCAGGGCATGAACACGTGAAGAAACATCCCTCCACATCTGATAACCATCTCATAGCAACGATCGGATCCTGAACTCCATCAAAAGTGGGAGGCTTCGTATTATCGAAGTCCCGATACTGAAAACCTCTACTGGCTCCTCCCCCTGCCGCGGCTACTGCTGCGGTAGCCGCCGCGGCAGCCGTCTCTGTGAGAGCCGCATAGCGCTCATCAAAATACTCCACCATGGCGGTCTTGATCGACCTAAAAAACTCTGGCAGCTCAGCCCGAAACAATGCAGCAACCTCATCATGCAGGATCTCACGAATCCTCGCATCCAACTCGTGCGTACTCATCTGACTGACAACCTCTGGCTGTACAGACCCACCCGGAACTCCCTCTCCTGCTCCTGATCCTGACCCGGATCCACTCCCAGCGTGCCCTGAAATCTCCATACTGAAAATAAAACACCAAATCTCAGACATATTCCACTATCCCGGGAACCAGCTCTCATCCCAACCCTAGAGGTCATGGTTTCCCTGATACGCGTATGAGTCCGTGCTTTCAGTAGTACGGGCCCATACTACCTTCCACACCAACCCATATTTGTATGAAGTACTCCCACAACACCCTAGCGACACACATAACATCACTCTATCCTCACAACTAGAGGAACACTAGAAATCTCTCACAAGGAACCCTAGGCTAGCAGGCATCATAAATCAGGCAACTCATCAATAAATCCTGAAGATCCCTAGCCTAACTCTAGATTGCTGTTCTATCAGAGTTCAATAAAACAATTGTCATGTATGGTATTTTTGGGTTACTTACTGGCTCCGGCTGATCGTACCTCCGCGTCCTCCTTTACTTATTTTGAAAACCATTTTAAATTCTCTTTTTGAAAACTCTCCTCGATTTGAGACTTGAGTCACACAAGTGTTCCTCCAATTCACTCAAACCAAGGCTCTGATACCAACTTGTAACATCCGAAAAACACAACCAATTTAAAATTTTCAAACAACCCGATTTTCACTAAAATGTTTACAAAAAGGTTTTCAATACAAGTCATTAAGTATTCCCAGAATCACATTGCTACAAAATCATGAGGAGCGGTACGATCGCGCCTTCGCCTTGCCACAGTCTCCTGAAGAACCTGAAAAACATTAAACCACAACTGTAAGCCCGAAAGCTTAGTGAGATACCCCCAAAATACCAACCACGTATACGCCCTTCCAGGCTACGACCTTCCGGTCCAAAACAAATAAAACATACATAACATAACAGAACATAGCACAGCCATGCATATCGGGTCTACCGTGTGACTGGTCCGCCGTATCGGGCCTTTAGTCCAACGGATCCATCCTCTGGGTCTATTCATGTCCTTCGAGTCTACAGTGGGGTTGGTCCGCCCGCATCGGGCCTTCAACCCACCTGGTCCACTCTCTGAGTCTACAGTGTGACTGGTCCGCCCGCATCGGGTCTTTAGTCGGCCTGGTCCACTCTCCGAGCCTCGACACGTCTGGTCCGCCCTCGTGGGGCCTACAGCCTATCCGGACCGCTCGCTGGGCCTTCGGAACAACCGGTCTGCCCTGGGTATCTTGGCCTACAGCACAAAGCAGGACCCGCCTCAACCCATCTCCAGTCCAAACAACCATATGCACAAAACATACATTCATATAACAGTCATAGTCAACAAACCGAGCAAGCATATCACATAGCATATCATTACCCTAACCGGGTTACCGACCTAACCGGTCACTAGCATAGCATCTGTAACATCCGGATTTTACCAGGTATCTTGTAAATTTAATTTTGTTGAATTGTGAGGGGGACTCGGCGAGTTGGAGCTCAGACTCGCCGAGTAGGGACGCGGATTTGGGCAATGGAGCGCGCCTGGACTCGGCGAGTCCAGGATATGGACTCGGCGAGTCTGCGCTGTGTAATGAAACCCTAAATTTCCGGGTTTGAGGCCTATTGCCTTATGGCCGTCAATTGTTCTCACCCAACCCTCAGTGAGAGACCCTTGTGCTCTTGAGCGATTTGTGAAGAGAAAGGAGCATTTCTTGACCTTGTGTGTGTTATTTAGCAAGAAGAAGGAGACTCTAGGCAAGAGGAAGCAAAGGAGGTTGCTATTTCGTGGATTTGGGGCTTAGATCATCACTCTAGAGGTATGATCTCGGACTATTTTCTGTTTGGTGAAGCATTATGCAATTTAGGGCTTATGATGGTCATTTATGGGATGATTTGGTGCCCATTGGTTCCCTCCTTGAGTTGAGGTTATGGATCTGGACCCATAGAGGTCCAGAGAGTCTCACTCATCAAGCTTTATGTATGACAATGGAGTCCATGACCTTGTGTCGTAGTAAATGAGTCAAAAACATCATATATGGTCATATAGAGGTTGTATGTGCATCAAGATTGTAACTTTACGTGCTAAATGAGCTTGGAGGGACTGGATCTATGGATTAATGGACTGGATCTGACCTTTAGAGCAAGATTGAGTCAGTGCATGGCACGGACTCGCCGAGTCCGAAGAACAGACTCGGCGAGTAGCATGAATGTTGCCCGATCACACAGTGAGTGGCCTCGCCGAGTTGGGGAGGGTGGACTCAGTGAGTCAAGGGGGAGTCAGAATGGACCGGTGGATTGAGTCAAACTGGACTCGCCGAGTTGTTTTGAGACTCGGCGAGTTGAGTCGTGGTGGCCCCCACAACTCATGCTAGGTGGAACTCGTCGAGTTGAGTGAATGCTCGACGTGTCAAGGGAGGATTCCAAGGAAATTGGTGTATACGCCCAGACTCGCCGAGTCGCCTTGGTACTCGCCGAGTCCGGTCAGAGTTGACCGTTGAACGTTGACCAGAGTTGACCAGTGTTGACTCCTTTTTGATAGTCAACCTTAGAGATATAAAGTGTTAATTAGAAGCATATAATGTTATAGGAGGATTAGAGCTCGGAGGATCGAGCACGAGGGATTTCCAGGATTCGTGAGATACCGAGATACGCGAGGTGAGTCTTCTCACTATACTTTACCTTGAGTAGGTAACCAGAGTTATGTGATAGAGTATTTGTATGCTATGTATGTTGTGTGTTGTACTGCATGATTTCTATGTGATTTATGTGGTGCATGTTTATCAGAGCTAGAACCTGAGGGTTCACAGAGTTTGGGTGCACGGACCCACAGAGTTATAGCCTAGAGTGGCTAATATGTGTTATATGTGGTATTTTGGGGAACTCACTAAGCCTTGTGCTTACAGTGTTGATGTTATTTGTTTCAGGTACTAGTGATGACCGCGGGAAGGCGCCGGCTTGATCCGTATACACACACGTTCAGAGCTTGATATTATGATCTTGGGATTTTGTACTCTTTTGTTGGATAATTAAAATGGTTGTTTTTATGAATATCGATGGAATTATGTTTTATAAAAATTGAAAATTTTGTTTGAAATTTTCGTATTGCTAATAGGACTAGAGTGGCCTGTTTTGTGATGCCTTAGCCTAGGGAGGGGTGAGCTGCTATGAGATGCTGAGAGTAATTAGGTAGCAGCTAGGGCTTTGTGTGAGATCTATTTCAAAGTGATTGAAGTATAATAGTACTTGGGGATTGGGATCCGAAGAGGAAGATTTGGGGTGTGTACTGAGACGGTGCGGACAGTAGTATTGGGCCCGTACTACTAAAAGCACCGGTGCGGTACACAGTCCAAATAAGAATCTTGGGATGCCAAGGATCAAGGAGGGGTGGACTGTCGAATGTAAGAGTGTTCGAGTGAAGTCTAATTATCGCATGTTGTATTTCAGAGGTTGATCATGGTGAGGACACGTCATATGCCAGAGGATGCCGGAGCTAGTGATGAGGAGATTCGACAGATCATTCATGAGGAGGTGGTTGCGGTCATCAGAGCTGAGATACCAGAGATGTTCAGGTCTATTAAGACCGCGTTGACTGAGACATTTGACGAGCGCTATGCCGCTCTTTCTGAGGCTGCGGTTGCAGCGGCTACCGCAGCGATTGCTGCGGCAAGACCCCAGGGAGGTGATGCGACATTGTTTAGGGAGTTCAGCAACACCAAGCCACCAGAGTTTGATGGTACGCAGGATCCGGTGGCAGCTATGAGGTGGATATCTGATATGGAGGGATGCTTCTTCACTTGCTCGTCCCCTGAGCATTTGAAGGTTCGGTTCGCGCTGAACCAGCTTCGCTTGGGAGCGAAGGACTGGTGGAAGTTTGTGACGGCACACTTCACACCGACTGAGCTTTCGGCAGTGACCTGGGAGAGGTTCACTACCATGTTCCGAGATGAGTACGTTCCTCAGGTGGAGAGGGAGCGTCTGACACAGGAGTTTCTGACCCTCAAGCAGGGTACCGAGTCAGTTACAGCGATTACGAGGATGTTTCATGAGAGGGCGATGTTCTGCCCTGAGCACGTGTCCACCGAGTAGGCACGTATGAGCCGTTACCTGAGCATTCTGAGACGGGATATTCGGGAGTTCGCTGCGAACTCCTCGTATCGGACATTTTCCGAGCTTCAGGCAAATGCTCAGAAGAGGGAGATTGAGCTTGAGACTCAGGCCAGGGAGGAGGCGGAGTCTCTAGGGAGGGATCGGCGGCCGGCACAATCCCAGCCGGCAGCCAAGCTGGCCAAGCCCGCTGATCCCAGACCCGGGAGCCAGAAGGGCCGCACTTGTGGAAAGTGCGGCAAGGGTCACGATGGAGTCTGTCGAGCAGGATCTTGCTACAAATGTGGCAAGGAGGGGCGTATGGCCAAGGACTGCCCCAAGGGATTTGCAGTGTGCTTCCACTATAACCAGACCGGACACCGGAAGGTAGAGTGTCCGCTGCTGCGCGGAGCATCTCAGGGGTCTGCTCCCACCGCCATCAGAGCTACTGCTACAGAGAGTCGGCCCGTGAAGGCCGAGGCACCGAGGGCTCGGGGGAGAGCCTTTCAGCTGACTGCGGAAGAGGTCCGCGTTGCACCCGACGTTGTGGCTGGTACGCTTCCTTTTCATTATTTATTTATGGTGTTGAGATATTATGCTTATATTATGCTATGCATAGGTACCTTCCTTGTGAATTATGTACCTGCTTTAGTGTTATTTGACTCGGGTGCGAGTCGATCTTTTGTATCTTTGACATTTAGTTAGCATATCAGTGTTAGTCGTGGGGCACTGAGTCGGCCCCTGCGGGTTTCCATAGCCGCCGACAGAGTGATTTGTGCCACGGAGGTCCTCCGGGGATGTGTATTGGAGATTTTTGGGGTTGAGTTCCCGATCGACCTGATTCCTATTGCGATGGGTGATGTCTGTGTTATAGTGGGCATGGACTGGTTGAGCCGATTCGGTGCGATTATCGATTGCGAGCGTCAGCTGGTGACTATACGAGATCCTAGTGGGGGAGTTCTTTCGGTTTACGGCGAGGGTACACGTTCTGGATCAGCCTTTTGTTCGGCTGCTAGGGCGAGGCAGTGTTTACAGCAGGGTTGTAAGGGTTTTGTGGCGTATGTGATGGATACGCGAGTGATCTCCGAGAGACCGAGTTCGGTGGATGAAGTTCCGGTGGTGCGTGAGTTTCCAGATGTCTTTCCCGAAGAGTTACCAGGTGTGCCTCCCGTGAGGCAAGTGGAGTTTGGTATCGATTTGGTTCCGGGAGCAGCGCCTATCGCTAAGGTGCCGTATCGCCTTGCGCCTCCAGAGATGCAAGAGTTATCCTCGCAGCTTCAGGAGCTGCTGGGGAAGGGGTTTATTCGGCCGAGTAGCTCGCCATGGGGAGCACCCATCCTGTTTGTGAAAAAGAAAGATGGCTCGCATCGCATGTGTATTGATTACCGGGAATTGAATAAGCTGACGGTCAAGAACCGTTACCCGTTGCCGAGGATCGACGATTTATTCGATCAGTTACAGGGAGCATCTTGGTTCTCCAAGATTGATTTGAGGTCGGGCTATCATCAGGTGAGAGTGCGGGACGAGGACGTCCAGAAGACAGCATTCAGGACGCGTTATAGGCATTATGAGTTTATGGTGATGCCTTTTGGGCTCACCAATGCCCCGGCTGTGTTCATGGACCTCATGAACAGGGTATGTCGGCCGATGTTGGATCGGTCGGTGATTGTGTTCATTGATGATATTCTGGTATATTCGAGATCTAGAGAGCAGCACGAGGAGCATTTGAGGGAGGTTCTTGGAGTTTTGAGATCGGAGAAACTTTATGAAAAGTTTTCCAAGTGCGATTTCTGGTTGCGGGAGGTCCAGTTTCTGGGACATCTCGTTAACCAGAAGGGGATATTGGTCGATCCGGCCAAGGTTGACGCAGTGATGAGGTGGGAGGTGCCAAGGTCACCTTCTGAGATCCGGAGTTTCCTTGGGTTGGCAGGGTATTATCGGAGGTTTATTAAGGATTTCTCCAAGATTGCGATTCCACTCACCAGATTGACCCGGAAGGGTGTTACATTTTTATGGGGTCCCGAGCAGCAGGCCTCCTTTGAGACGCTTCGCCAGAGGTTGTGTGAAGCTCCGGTATTAGCTCTTCCGGAAGGGATGGAAGGTTTTGTGGTATTCTGTGATGCATCGATTTTAGGACTGGGAGCGGTGCTGATGCAGAAGGGACATGTGATAGCATATGCATCGAGGCAGTTGAAGCCTCACGAGACGAGGTACCCCACACATGATTTGGAGTTGGGGGCAGTGGTGTTCGCCCTCAAGATTTGGCGGCACTACTTGTATGGGGTTCGTTGTACGATTTACACGGACCATAAGAGCTTGAAGTACTTGATGGATTAGCCTAACCTTAATATGCGGCAAAGGAGGTGGTTAGATGTGGTCAAGGATTATGATTGCGAGATCTTGTACCACCCGGGCAAGGCTAATGTGGTAGCCGACGTGTTGAGTTGCAGGGCGGAGAGTACTCCACTGCGAAATGTATGTTTGAGATTGACCGTGATAGCTCCAGTTCTGGACGCCATTCGTGGGGCACAGGCCGAGGCTGTGCGTCTGGAGATGCAGAAGAGAGAGCGGGTCGTTGGGTTGGTTTCTGAGTTTGTATCAGATAGTCGAGGGCTTATGACGTATCAGGGCCGGATCTGGGTACCGTTTGTGGGCGGTACGCGTACTACATTGATGGAGGAGGCTCATAGATCGAAATTCTCGATCCATCCCGGGGCTACGAAGATGTATTTGGACTTAAGAAAGGAGTATTGGTGGCCTTGTATGAAGAGGGATGTCGCATGGTTTGTCGAGAGGTGTTTGACCTGTCGAAGGGTAAAGGCCGAACAACAGAGACCGCATGGCAAGTTGCAGCCATTGGAGGTTCCCGAGTGGAAATGGGAACAGATCACTATGGATTTCATCACCAAATTGCCGAGGACTGCCAGAGGAGTCGATGCAATTTGGGTGATTGTGGATAGGTTGACAAAGAGCGCTCACTTTCTTGCCATCAGTGAGAGTTCTTCGGCGGAGAAGTTGGCGGAGATTTATGTGAGAGAGGTTGTATCTAGGCATGGAGTGCCGATCTTGATTGTTTCAGATCGCGATGTGCGTTTCACTTCCCGTTTCTGGAAGAAATTTCATGAGGAGTTGGGTACTAAGCTGCATTTTAGTACCGCATACCACCCCCAGACCGACGGCCAGAGTGAGCGGACGATTCAGACACTTGAGGACATGCTTCGAGCATGTGTATTGGACTTTGGGGGTAGTTGGGACACGTATTTGCCCTTGGCAGAGTTTTCCTACAATAACAGCCATCATTCGAGCATCGGTATGCCGCCCTTTGAGCTGTTGTATGGTAGGAGGTGTCGGACTCCCATATGTTGGGGAGAGGTTGGGCAAAGGGTAATGGGTAGTACAGAGATCGTGAATCAGACGACAGAGCAGATACAGCTGGTCAGACAGAGGTTATTGACCGCTCAGAGCCGACAAAAGAGTTATGCGGATAGGCGTCGGTCCGAGCTGGAATTTCAGGTCGGCGACTTCGTTCTCCTGAAGGTTTCTCCTTGGAAAGGAGTGATCCGGTTCAGGAAGAGGGGCAAATTGGGACCCCGGTTTATAGGTCCGTTTCGTGTGATTGCAAGGGTAGGCCGGGTAGCCTATTGGTTGGAGTTACCAGCAGAGTTGGGGCAGATTCACAACACTTTTCATGTATCGCAGTTGAGGAAATGTATAGCCGATGAGTCGGCAGTGGTTCCATTAGAGGATATTCAGGTGGATGCAAGCCTGAATTATGCTGAGAGACCAGTGGCTATTAGGGATCGGAAAATCAAGATTTTGAGGAACAAGGAGGTACCTCTGGTATTGGTTCAGTGGCAACATCGGAGGGGATCAGAAATGACCTGGGAACCGGAGGGTATGATGTGGGAGCAGCATCCGGAGCTGTTTTAGAGCGAGACTTCGAGGGCGAAGTCTAGTTCTAGTGGGGGAGAGTTGTAACATCCGGATTTTACCAGGTATCTTGTAAATTTAATTTTGTTGAATTGTGAGGGGGACTCGGCGAGTTGGAGCTCAGACTCGCCGAGTAGGGACGCGGATTTGGGCAATGGAGCGCGCCTGGACTCGGCGAGTCCAGGATATGGACTCGGCGAGTCTGCGCTGTGTAATGAAACCCTAAATTTCCGGGTTTGAGGCCTATTGCCTTATGGCCGTCAATTGTGCTCACCCAACCCTCAGTGAGAGACCCTTGTGCTCTTGAGCGATTTGTGAAGAGAAAGGAGCATTTCTTGACCTTGTGTGTGTTATTTAGCAAGAAGAAGGAGACTCTAGGCAAGAGGAAGCAAAGGAGGTTGCTATTTCATGGATTTGGGGCTTAGATCATCACTCTAGAGGTATGATCTCGGACTATTTTCTGTTTGGTGAAGCATTATGCAATTTAGGGCTTATGATGGTCATTTATGGGATATTTTGGTGCCCATTGGTTCCCTCCTTGAGTTGAGGTTATGGATCTGGACCCATAGAGGTCCAGAGAGTCTCACTCATCAAGCTTTATGTATGACAATGGAGTCCATGACCTTGTGTCGTAGTAAATGAGTCAAAAACATCATATATGGTCATATAGAGGTTGTATGTGCATCAAGATTGTAACTTTACGTGCTAAATGAGCTTGGAGGGACTGGATCTATGGATTAATGGACTGGATCTGACCTTTAGAGCAAGATTGAGTCAGTGCATGGCACGGACTCGCCGAGTCCGAAGAACAGACTCGGCGAGTAGCATGAATGTTGCCCGACCACACAGTGAGTGGCCTCGCCGAGTTGGGGAGGGTGGACTCAGTGAGTCAAGGGGGAGTCAGAATGGACCGGTGGATTGAGTCAAACTGGACTCGCCGAGTTGTTTTGAGACTCGGCGAGTTGAGTCGTGGTGGCCCCCACAACTCATGCCAGGTGGAACTCGTCGAGTTGAGTGAATGCTCGACGTGTCAAGGGAGGATTCCAAGGAAATTGGTGTATACGCCGAGACTCGCCGAGTCGCCTTGGTACTCGCCGAGTCCGGTCAGAGTTGACCGTTGAACGTTGACCAGAGTTGACCAGTGTTGACTCCTTTTTGATAGTCAACCTTAGAGATATAAAGTGTTAATTAGAAGCATATAATGTTATAGGAGGATTAGAGCTCGGAGGATCGAGCACGAGGGATTTCCAGGATTCGTGAGATACCGAGATACACGAGGTGAGTCTTCTCACTATACTTTACCTTGAGTAGGTAACCAGAGTTATGTGATAGAGTATTTGTATGCTATGTATGTTGTGTGTTGTACTGCATGATTTCTATGTGATTTATGTGGTGCATGTTTATCAGAGCTAGAACCTGAGGGTTCACAGAGTTTGGGTGCACGGACCCACAGAGTTATAGCCTAGAGTGGCTAATATGTGTTATATGTGGTATTTTGGGGAACTCACTAAGCCTTGTGCTTACAGTGTTGATGTTATTTGTTTCAGGTACTAGTGATGACCGCGGGAAGGCGCCGGCTTGATCCGTATACACACACGTTCGGAGCTTGATATTATGATCTTGGGATTTTGTACTCTTTTGTTGGATAATTAAAATGGTTGTTTTTATGAATATCGATGGAATTATGTTTTATAAAAATTGAAAATTTTGTTTGAAATTTTCGGTGTTACAGCATCACTCTATATATCGGGAAAACTGACCTTAGCAAGGCATCCTAGCATGTACCATCCTAGCTACCAGGATGCAGACACATCAAACAATAACATAATAACCATAACCGAATCTCAATACAATAAAGGGTCGGCCTTGGTGCCTTAGACCCTGTTGATATAGTGAGGATAACTCACCTCGAAACTGCCGGCTGAAAAGATAAGATCCCGCTGCTCCGAACTCTGACACGAACTCCTCCACTAAACATCAAAACATACAACTCAATAAATACCCTTAATTACCAAAATACCCCTGGAAGACAACTGGTCAACCTTGGACGAGTCAAAGTCAACCCCTGACTGACCCTACTCGCCGAGTCATCCCGATGACTCGCTGAGTCCTTATGCTCAGAACTTCCCTCAATTAGCGACCCAACTCGCCGAGTCACCCCAAGACTCGTCGAGTCCAACAACTCTGAGTCCACTTGCACCCAACTCACTGAGTCATCCCTTGACTCACCGATTCATTGACTCAACTAGAAATATTGGGACTTCCTCGACAAGACTCGCCGAGTCCAAATGGACTCGTCGAGTCCAAGGCCATCTTCAACCTACTCGCCGAGTTGTTCTTCCAACTCGTCGAGTCCCAGGCCATCTTCAAGAAACTCATCGAGTACCACCGGTCTGAATCCATACAGAAGCATCTCAGGCCATGCAATTGATCCAAAACATAGATCCAACCTCCTACAATCCATCCATCACGTAAAGTGGCAAACTTTACGTGAATCTAACGAGATCTAAGCCATATTCACCTTAAAACCAAGGTTTGGGACATGGTGGCTTCACTAAGCACTCAAACACAGGAACTTTAATGCACTCTAGGCCTTCAATATTCCAGATCTGAGGTAGCAACCTCAGATCTATCCTCCAAACTCCAAAACATTCCAAGACATACTCCCCACAAACCCCGAAATGATGAAACTAGGAATGCACAACCTAAGGACGAAGATATTACCTCCAAAAGATGCCTCAATAGCAGCCAAACTCGAATCCAAGCAAAGCCCTTTGATCCAAGCCACTTCTCCTTCAAGATCTCTTCAAACAACACCTCTCCAAGCTCTAATTTGCTCCATAAATGATCTCTCCACGAATTTAGGGTTTCTGGAACTCAAGGGGGGAATAAGGGAGGCTGTGGAGGGGTATAATGCTCTTTATATAGGGCTCAACCCCGAAAATTAGGGTTTTCTCCATACAGCACCTACTCGCCGAGTCCATCCTTGGGACTCGCCGAGTAGGCCACTTGACACGCGACCATGACCGCGACCTGACTCGTCGAGTCCATCCATGGACTCGCCGAGTCATCCTCTAAAACTTACACTTTTAGCCCTTCAACTCTACTCTTGCGATTCCGGGATGTTACAATTTGATTACTTCCTTACAAAATACAATTATTTCAGGTAATAGTCTCAAATATAAGTGTGTTAAAAGTCGTATCATCTTACGAGCAAGCTAACGCACTCAGAATGGATGTCTAATCATGATTCAAAAAATAAAAACTTCATAAAAATCTGACCTAGCATGGATGAGATATGATTTTTATTATATATAAAAATCAACTACACATAAAAAGTTAGAGCGACAAAATTTACTAGGAGAATGATTGACTTCTAGCTTAAGTCATCAAAAGGACAATCGTAGTACCCCTCAAAATAAAAAATTTGAGACGACAAATGCAAAAAATGGAACTTGTACGAGGGAGTTATGATCACGGGTATAAAATATAGGCTAAAAATGAAAGTTAAAATTATCCAAAATAACCAAAAAGAAAGTTGTAGTACACCTCAATACCTACACGTGGATATCAGAATCATTGAAAGTGGAGCTCAAACGCGTGAGTTACGGAATTTAGACAACAAAATTTTGTCACTGTGCAATCCATTGTGTTACGTGTGGCGCTCGTTTCTGATGTCTAGATCCGTCAGGATATGGATGACGTGACATGATGTGGATATGGCACGTGGCAACTCCCTGACTGAGCCACGTGAACATGATGTCTAGATCCGTCAGGATATGGATGGCGTGACATGATGTCTAGATCCGTCAGGATATGGATATACCACAAGTCGTCTCAACTCAAGATTCACGAATAACTTTGAAATAAAGATATCAATACCCGAATACCTCGGAACACCCCCACCGAACATCACAAGATCCTGCCACAACCACAGATCTCCTGCTCCAAGCACCATATAGATGCAATAATACATTCCCTCTGAACCCCATAACTAGATCTTCATTTTTCCCAAGTTGCAACTTCGGTGTATTCAATTTCTCAATTGCAAAACGAAGAAACGCTAACGCTACAAAATACGCTGATAATTCTCCGAAACCCTTTTTCCCGCCGCTCAAAATCCAAACAAGGATACGCATACCGACCCGGGAGTTGGCTGCCCAATCATTCTTTATCTACTTGCCCCAACACTGACCAATACCAGATCCCTGACTAATAAACACCTGTCGTGGAGACATTCATCCTTCTTAAACAAGTACTTCCCGTATTAACTCACTCTGACCCCTTTCCTCGATCACCGACATCTCTGGTCTCCTGATTTCTTACCTCATATCTCTATACTCCACTTATAACTGCTCTTGACAAATCTATGCTTTCTTACATACGGCACCCGGTTCTCCCCCACTTAGGGATCGAACCATCACCAAATAGCATGCAACTAACCCATAACTATATTCTCCAGCAAAATCACACCTGCCCCTGGAAAGTGCAACACAACGCCCGATAATCCCCCCTTAAGGAAATGAATCGACCTCATATACTCTGAACCTCTGATGAACTCCTCAAGAACTTCTCGTCACGTCTTCCTCTAGTCGTTCCAAATCTCGTACCAATTTAGTACCAAACAACTCAACTGCTCGATAACATCCCTGGCTCATAGACTGAACCATAAAATCATCGTACCCCTCACCTCAACTCATTAACCAACGCTCCAACACCGGGATCATCCCAAGAACAGGAACCCACTCCCAAATTCAACACCCCATGGATAGAAAACTCTCGGCACCGCTGAACTCGACTGAACTCCCCGCTGATACCACTACCGTGCACTCGACTAAACTCAATTAGGTATAGCGTGGCCCTCGATTATCCCAGTCTCAACTGACTATCTGCTCATGATAGATCACTGCCTCGCGGCACACATGCTACCTGATACTCTGGTGGGAAATCATCATCAATGACAACCTGCAGGGTTTACCCCTAAACCCAAAACCAAAACATCATGCTTCTCATATTTTTCACACGAGCATAATCAGTACCTCCCAGATCATAGGAGGTGACATCTCCTTTATCGACTGATCGCCCAACTCAGATCGAAATTCTCCCTTCTCACTGACTCTTTACTAAAATACTCTGAGGGGCTCTCGATCTCCCTCTCAAGGGACGCCTCTTCGAACTTACTCGTCACCGAATAACCGGAGAACCACAAACATCATTCACTACGAACCATGGTACTCATTCCATGACATCTCTTCTCAATATGCCTCGGTGTATGGTACCCTAACCATAACATCACTCCCCAATCCACTCTGATGTATGGTACCTGGACCATAACATCACTCCTCAATCTGCTCTGATGTATGGTACCCGAACCATAACATCACTCCTCAATCTGCCCTGATGTATGGTACCCGAACCATAACATCACTCCTCAATCTGCCCTGATGTATGGTACCCGAACCATAACATTGCTCCTCAATCTGCCCTGATGTATGGTACCCGAACCATAACATCACTCCTCGATCCGCTCCGATGTATGGTACTCAAACCATAACATCACTCCTCAATCTGTTCTGATGTATGGTACCCGAACCATAACATCACTCCTCAATCTGCCCTGATGTATGGTACCCGAACCATAACATCACTCCTCGATCCGCTCCGGTGTATGGTACTCAAACCATAACATCACTCCTCAATCTGTTCTGATGTATGGTACCCGAACCATAACATCACTCCTCAATATGCCCTGATGTATGGTACCCGAACCATAACATCACTCCTCGATCCGCTCCGATGTATGGTACTCAAACCATAACATCACTCCTCAATCTGCTCTGATGTATGGTACCCGAACCATAACATCACTCCTCAATCTGCCCTGATGTATGGTACCCGCACCATAACATCACTCCTTAATCCGCTCCGATGTATGGTACTCAAACCATAACATCACTCCTCAATCCGCTCCGATGTATGGTACTCAAACCATAACATCACTCCTCAATCTGCTCCTTAGAACCTTCAGAATACTCCCTGTATCAAGTATGGGTCCTCTGCTTTCAGTAGTACGGGCCCATACTACCTGCCACATCTACCCATACTTTCCACACGGACCATCCCAGAGCTTCGAAATAGTTGTTCGACCTGCTCTTTCACCAATCCCATCGCGCGTGCTCGCTCCCCAACGAAATTCTCTATTCTACAAGCGCACTCATGTGGATAGGGTTACTCCCTAGGCTCTTCCATTGTCCTCCCACGTCTTTGCTATCAGCTGCTGAAGAGCTCCTAATGATGCCAGCCATCTACCTCCTGAATATCGTCATATTCACTTGGTAGCTGACTCCCATCATCGAGAGTTCCACAAAGCACAAAGCAAGCAGCATTCGAGCATCAAAGAATACATAGGACTCCCTCTCTGTGATAACTCCACCTTCTCGGCTCATCCTCGAAAGTACCACCGAACTCTGTAACTCTACCCCTCATGGGTTCTGACTGGATACTCTCACTCATCACATACTCAAAAGCATAACACCTATAACAACGATTCCTAGGCTAAGGCATCACAAATCAGGCCACTCTAGTCCTAACATATGAAATACCTAGCCTGTCTCTAACATGCAATAATATCTCATAAAGTGCATCATGCATATCTCATAACACAAAAACAAGGGTATTTTGGGAAATCACCGTTCGGGCTCTGGCTGATTGTACACACTGCTCCTTCTTGCTTTCTCTTTGAACTTTTATTCATTTTTAGAAAATTATTTCCTTAAAACTTTTCTTACTTCCTCAGTTTGAGTCCAGATTTACCCGAAGGCGCATCCGAATCCCTCAAACCAAGGCTCTGATACCAACTTGTAACACCGTAAATTTCAAGACAAATTGTTCATTTAAAATAATCATTTTATTCTTAGAAACACTTGTTTAAAATCTCATTTATAGTCGATTTACAAAACATGACTCCATTTTCACTTGCATAGAAAACCAGGATCCTCCAAAATATGACTCTTTCTCTGGTGTGTACAATCAAGCCGGTGCCGTCCCGTGATACTGAAAGAAACTTGAAAAACATCACACAAAACACTGTAAGCACGAAGCTTAGTGAGTTCCCCAAAATACCACACATAACACATATTAGCCACTCGAGGCTATAACTCTATGGGTCCGTGCATCCAAACTCTGTGAACCCTCAGGTTCTAACTCTGGGAACCTTCCGGTTCCAACTCTATAAACATGCACAACATAAATCACATAGAAATAATGCAGTACAACACATCACGTACATATAGCATACAAATACTCTGATCACATAACTCTGGTTACCTACTCAAGGTAAAGTATAGTGAGAAGACTCACCTGGCAAGCAGAAAGCAGATATCCCCACACTTGAATCTCGAACTCGCCACCGCCTAACACGTAAGGCAAATACTCTCATGAATATAACTCTCGAGACTAGAATAAATCCTCTCATAACACCCTCTTATGGGTAAAAGACTATTTTACCTTTCTCTTGGCCCAAAGGCCACATCGCTGACCAAACCCTAAAAGTCAACGGCCAACCCTTGGTCGAAATCAAAGTCCTCAGTCTAAGTCAACCCCTGACTGACCCTACTCGCCGAGTCAACCCTGTGACTCGTCGAGTTCCCATAATCAGAACTTCACTCAATCTGCGACCTAACTCACCGAGTCACCCCGAGACTCGCCGAGTCCAACAACTCTGAGTCCACTCGCACACGACTCACCGAGTCATCCCTCGACTCACCGATTCTCGACTCAACCAGAGAATATTTGGGACTCTTCGACAAGACTCGTCGAGTCCAAATGGACTCGTCGAGTCCAAGGCTATCTTCAACCTACTCGCCGAGTTGTTCTTCCAACTCGTCGAGTTCCAGGCCATCTTCAAGCAACTCGTCGAGTCGCCCCATGTGACTCGTCGAGTACCACCGGTCTGAATCCATACAGAAGCGTCCCAGGCCATGCAATTGATCCAAAACATAGATCTAGTCTCCTACCACTCATCCATCACGTAAAGTGGTAAACTTTACGTGAATCCAAAGAGATCTAAGCCGTTTGCACATTGGGGCTAGGGTTTGGGACATGTAAGCTTCACTAAACACTCCAACACAGGGACTTTCATGCTCTCTGATTCTTCTCCCTTCCAGATCTAAGGTAGCAACCTCAGATCTAACCTCTAGACTTCCCATTTCATCCATAGACAATTTCTCACAAACCCCAAAATGAAGAAACAACATAACAACCGGTCAATAACGAGATATTACCTCTAAGTGATGCCCCAACTGCAATGAAATTCGAATCCAAGCAAAGCCCCTTGCTCCAAGCCTTCAATCTTCCCAAAATTTCTTCAACCATTACTTCTCCAAGCTCCAATCCACTCAACAATGGTGCTTCTCCGTGATTTAGGGTTTTCTGGGGCTCAAGGGGTGATAAAGAGGCTGGGAGGAAGACATAATGATCATTATATAAGGCTCAACCCCGAGAATTAGGGTTTTCTCCACTCAGCGCCTACTCGCCGAGTCCAATACTCTGACTCTCCGAGTCGGCCACTTAACACGCGACCAACTCGCGACTCTACTCGCCGAGTCCACACATGGACTCGCCGAGTCACTCTTTTCCAATTTACTCTTTTAGCCCTTCAACTCTACTCTTGATATTTCAGGATGTTACAAGTTCATAATAATGATTACATACATAAATATAAGTTATAATTAAAATACGGTAAACATAAATCAACTTACATGTTATTTTGTGATAAACCGAAAATTACACAGTCAAAACTTTGAAACTGAAAGTTCTATTTCTCCGGGCTCCCTGGCACTCTAGTGATTTGCTTCTAAGACCTAAGGCTAGTAAAATTGGTCCTTGAGAATTTTGGAGAGTTTGGAAGATGTTTAGAAGTGATTTGTGGTGAAATGAGCTAAAACATGTGACTATTTATTGCATTTTTCAAGTAGGGACGCCACGCCATGTACACGTGTTATTAAAAGGAATGGGGAGGAAGGATGTAATATGTTCACGCCATGTGTCATCCATCCTCGGTGCCATGTGTCAAGAACTTTTTGGCACAAATTTACAGATCTTCTAAAAATTATAATTTTCACATACGAGCTCCGTTTTCAACGTGCTTTATATCCCCACTTTGTATCTACGAGTTATCTACGAGTAATACAACTTTCATTTAGACCTCATTGGCTAATTCACATTTTGTTTTTTTGTTTTATGATTCGAGAAGGTTTGCATTATAAATGATGTTGTGAAACTCATAACTTTTTCACACGATCTCTGTTTTCGACGTTCTTTATATCCTTATTTTCTTATTGACAAGTGCTATAACTTTCATTTAGATTGTTTTGTCCAAAGACAACTGATTTTCTATTTGATGTTTATAAAACACTTAGATGTATTGGGTCGAACATGAAACTTTGAAAAATCATAACTTCCTCTTACAAATTTGGATTTGGACGTTCTTTATACTGACACTTTCTTATTCACGACTACTACGTATTTCATTTACATGATTTATCCTAAATTCGCTACTATTTTTAATTTTTATGTTTAGCTTTTCGTTACGTTTCTAACCGTATTTTTATACAAATATTATATCATTGTAATTTTTATCCGTATAACATAAATACATTATCATATACAAAGAACACTTTTGTAAACACACAACATGTAAGAATATTTCTTATTTTTTAATTGTAATAAATTTTTACATTAATTCGTTAACATACATGAGGACAATTTGCCTAACGAAAAGTGTGGGCGTTACAATAAGTGGCAGGGATGTGGGCATGAAAGAGAAGATTACGAATTATATTTTTGATGGTGCGGAGAATGTATTTGGATTTTCTATTTTTTTGGGACATGTGAGGGCATGAGAAACGACATTTAATGTTGTTGGCTGAAAATTAGTCATGAAATTGTTTATTGTTGTATTCACCACCATTGTCACATTGATGGGATTTGATTGTTTGTTTGAACTGTTTTTTGATGTAGGTTGAGAATTTAACAAATTTGGAGTACACATCAAAAAATTTTCTTAACGGATCAACCCAACGATAGTGTGTTTAGTGATCAAGGAATATGACATAAGATTTTAAACCACTAGTACTAGTAATAGAGGATGTCTAAACATAAGAATGTATAGTGTTAAAATCATTAGACACAATGGAATCAAAAATATCAAAAGGAAGCTTAACATGTTCGCCAAGTTGATAAGATTGACTCAAAACATCGTAGATAGTCTTATTACATGGAACTATGGAAGAAAATTATTCAAAACTAAAAATTGAAAAAACATGTTTCCTAGATGTCCGAGATGTTGGTGCCAAACGACGGAGCTTACAGATAGGAGGACTTGAAGAGGTTGGAGAAGAACTGGGTAGAGAGGACTGTCACAATCACATCGAATTAGGGGTTGGCGTGTCCTGTAATCCTTGACAATAAAACCAAATCTGTAAAATTTAATGGAACATTTGTTATGATGAGTAAATCTACGAACGGAAATAAGATTTTGAATGATATTGGGAGTGATAAGGACATTGTTTTAATAAAGAGGACGGTGAGGATTTTTAATAAGAAAAAGAGTAAGTCTGGTCGCACCTACACGTATTTTGGATCGGTCGTTGTCTAGGACATGGAGAGAGAAACAATATTATTAAGATGGAACAGTCTTATTGTTGTCGGCAATAATTGGGTTGCTAGTGATAGTCTAGGAGGTGGTTGTTGTTTCAGGTGTTGTCTCCCCTAGAAGCATGAAGGAGAGTAGGCGATGATGAGTGATCTTTATGCGGTGAAGGTGAAGAGATTTGATGTAATTGAATGTGTTGCTAATCTGAGCTTAAGGTGCAACAGGTCCCATCAAAGGTAGCAAAAGGATTACAATGCTTGATCATGATTATTACACTATCAAAATAGGATGATAGTCCATTGATAGTGTAGATGACAATATTCTTGTCTAAGATTTTATTTTTCAGGAGATAAAATTTCCAATTTATAGATGATTTATTAGATTTTGGTGTAATATGCAGCTACACTCAAGTATCTTATGGCACTGCTTATGATTTTTGTATCTAATTGAATTGCCCTGATATCCTTGTTGTCATAGAAGAGACAATTCAATGTGAGTCATACCTTGCAATCATTTGCTTGGTGTTTTTTCATGGTATTAAGTAGGTTTTGGGATAGAATAAAGTAGATCCATCCTTTCACAACTGCATCCACTTTCTTCCATTTGGGGTTGTTTGGTGGTTTGCTGGGATCATTGTAGGTTTCATCTATGTGTTCAGTAGTATCATAGGCTTCACAATGGTTCATGAATAGTTGGTGCCATGCATCATAGTTTGACCGTTTAAGATCAACGATAAAGGAAATGTAATATTTGATGTTGGAAATTTAGAAAACTTTATGAGAGGAATTGTTTTGAGTATAAGAGTTGTTGTCTAT